>NC_041393.1:344218-383478 GCF_002162155.2 Triticum dicoccoides | reverse complement strand
TTGCTCTGGCAAGGAGGAGTCATCGTCGATGTAGTCGATCACTATGGTATCGGCAGCGGTCTCAGGGTCTACCGGAAAGAAAAAATGGAGGGGGAACACAATAAATAACAGAGCAATCAAAGCATCACAAAGCATAACATGACAATACACGATGCTAGGTGTGACCTAACGCAGTACTAGGTGCTACTGGCGAAGGGGAAGACATCCAGGAAAGTTTTCCCGAAGTTTGGCATTTTCGGACAGACGAAACGGGGGAGGGGGGCGGTTGCATGCTCGCAAGGCTAGGGACGTGTGACCGACAAACGGACAACATATTCGGGTTCGTCTCATTGTTCGGAGCAACTTTCATGTACAAAGTATTTTCATCCGAGTTACGGATGAATTTCTACGAATTTCCAAAGCTTTATCAATTTTCTGGAATTAGTAATACTAATTCGAGTTGACCAAGTCAATTTGACTGGTCAAATGGGGAGGGTGTGGCCCACAAGCCATAGGCAGCAAAGAAACTATTTTAGTTAATTAGATTAACAATCATGGGACCACTTGGCATTTGCTAATGGGCAAAATTAGTACTCCTAAACTAATACTAGCTAGACTAATTAAACATGGGCCGGCCATTACTGAACACAACCCAGCCGGCCACACACACGGCCATGTACAGGGCCAAGAGCGGCAGCAGCAGCTAGTAGCAAGCAAGGCAAAACAGTAGCGGCAAGCAGCAGGAGCAAGTAGCACCAGTAGCAAAGCAGAACGCAGCAGCAGGGTCAGGAGCAGGCACGCGGGCTTGTGTGGGCGAGCGGCCGCAGCAGCAGCGCTGTAGCGCGGGCATCGGCGAGCGGAGAGAAAGGGCGTGGCACACAAAGTTCCAAATTATTTTGAATAGCTTAACTACTTGTTTAGCAAAATAATTATGATGACATGGCATTATTAGGCATGAGCTTACTTTTCTTTTTTTGGACAAACAGGCATGAGCGGAGAGAAAGGGCGTGGCACACAAAATAATTATGTTACTTGTCCGAGATTCGATCGTCGGTATTATCATACCTAGTTCAATCTCGTCACCGTCAAGTCTCTTTACTCGTTCCGTAATGCATCATCCCGTAACTAACTCATTATTCACATTGCTTGCAAGGCTTATAGTGATGTGCATTACCGAGAGGGCACAGAGATACCTCTCCGATACACGGAGTGACAAATCCTAATCTCGATCTATGCCAACTCAACAAACACCATCGGAGACACCTGTAGAGCATCTTTATAATCACCCAGTTACATTTGACGTTCGATAGCATACAAGGTGTCCCTCCGGTATTCGGGAGTTGCATAATCTCATAGTCAAAGGAACATGTATAAGTCATGGAGGAAGCAATAGCAATAAAACTAAACGATCATTATGCTAATTAGCTAATGGACGGGTCTTGTCCATCACATCATTCTCTAATGATGTGATCCCGTTCATCAAATGACAACACATGTCTATGGTTAGGAAACTTAACCATCTTTGATTAACGAGCTAGTCTAGTAGAGGCATACTAGGGACACTTTGTTTGTCCATGTATTCACACATGTACTAAGTTTCCGGTTAATACAATTCTAACATGAATAATAAACATTTATCATGATATAAGGAAATATAAATAACAATTTTATTATTGCCTCCAAGGCATATTTCCTTCAAATATATTTATTTGTAGTATATTGTGGTGTATGCAAGTGTTGTCCATGACAGACCAGGTCCACTCCGAGTAAAATATGTAGGAGCTCTCCAGGACTGCATTCCGTGGGAACTTAGTATCTCTAAGTGATGTATGCATATAACTCCTCTTATATAGCTTACTTGTTTGGTGATTCTTTCCCTCTTGCGACTGTGATGACCACAACACTCATCCCCGCCTACCACTCGAACTAGGAGAGGGATCCAGGTGCCTCGTCACCGGTCAGTAGTTTAGGTTAGGATTTTTTTTTCCTCAAAGGGGCAGTGCTTGGGTTGACAACGACGCTTCATCTTCGAGTTGGTCTTTTAGGCTTCAATCTTCCTTGAGTTTGTTCGTCGGGGCGGAATCGACGGAGCTTCGGTGTAGATTGATGCCATCTCCTTAGGGTAGCTAGGTTAGGATTTTCTCATCATATGGGTGTGACAGATAGATTTGGTGTCAAGTAAAGACCTCCTGGCTCTAATAGACAAGGTCGAACCAACTTTAGTAGGGGCGTGACGACAATGTATTGTCCTGACGACAACAATGGTGATCGTTGGTGGTCTAGGTACTCAATGTTTTTTTAGGTTAATAATTACACCTGGGTACATAAACTTGGGTGACGATAACAAAACCATACATGAATTTTAAAAACCCATAAAAGTGGTACGTTATCTTCGATGCGGACTCAATTAGGCAAAAACCTCACCCAAAATAGCCACGTTGGGCACCACATATGCCAGAAAAAGCAAGTTGTGCATGTGTCTTTTTATGGAAAGACCCCTAAAATATATGCTAATTAACCCATGCCACTCCTCTATGTTTTATCTCATTCCCATGTCCCCTTCTCCAAATCCCTAGCTCAACGCCCGACAGCGATGGCGACGCCACACCCACTTATCGTGTGCATGCCATGGAGGGAGGGAAGAAGGTGGGGCACTCTATTGGGTCGTCGTGCACCCTTGAGAGGCGAGATCTACGACGGGAACAACGGCGTCAACCAAGCTGGTGACATGGCTAGCAAATGGAGAATGACCTCATAGCTTCGTTTTGGCTTACAAAAGCCATGAAGGTGCGTTCTTTACTTGATGCATGTTGGTGAAATCTAGGTGGATGAGAGTGGGTCATGTGAAATTGGCCAACATGATAGGGTTGAATCTATTGGCGCAAAAATGACACCAGTTCTGAGAGTGTGCAATGAAGGATTTGATGTAGGACGACGATTTCAGAGCTGCCCGATACTAAATTAGGTTTTTTAGGTTTCACTGATTTTTTTACTGTCTGGGAATTTGACTGAATGTGTTTCTTTAAAATTTACACGGGTTACACTCCTATTGGTACTTGAGGTGGACTGGTCAAAATGGCAAGGGAGAGAAAGGCTTGTGATTCACAAGCTTGCAAATGAAAGCAAGAAGCTGCAAAAGGCTCTATTTGAGAAGGATCAGTATATTTGCAGGATGAAGCAAGAGAGGAATCAACAGAATGAGTAGAGCAAAATAAGGGGAAAAGAGTTTTGTTTGTAATATTTGTGGTGTTTGCAAGTGTTGTTTTTTATTATGTGGTTGCATTGCTTATTATGCGGTTTGTGTGATTGTAGATCAATGTATGTTGAAGAATAATAAATGGAACATGTCGGGTTTTCTGAAGTTGATTATGTGAAGTTTTTGTCCTTTTTATGCTACAATTTGCCAAGGTGTCGGTTGAGCAACTGTAATTTGTTACTCAACTGGAAATTGAGCTAAATAGTAATTGGATATAATTGCAAACTGAAAATGCAAACTAATTTGGACAGAATTGAAACCAAATTTAACCGAAGAACATGATTGCATCATACTAACCGTCACTTCCGACCACTGATTAACACAAACTGATGGTACAAATAAACATCAGATCCCTCATTAGGGTAGAGAGCGTAGCTAGAAGTATCACAGGGGAGTTAGCACGAGGGCTTTACCTAGGTTCAGACCATCATGGTGAGGTAATACCCTACCTAAATGATACAACATCAAAGATAATGTACCACTTTTATGGGTTTTTTAGTTTATATATGGTTATGTTACCGCATCGCAAGTTTATGTGCTCAGATGTAATGACTCTTTTTTATTATGTTTTGGGTGCTTTGTTTATATGATGAACCTTTATAATAATAGATTGGGCCATTTTTAGTTTGCTGATTCATATTTAGAAATGATTGATGCCTAATTATGTAATTGTTGTGTAGCTCCATAACATCAGATCAAGTAGACCTGATTTCTTACATAACTGAAGAGAACAAAAGGAGAAAGAGGAAAAGGATAATCTTGACAGAACTTTACTTTGAATCGGTTCTTCTCGGAATGGCATACCCATGGTCGTCTACGTCGTAGAGCATGTCGCCCCAAAATTCAACCCATGGTCGGCTTGCCCGATCACCTTCGATCGCAGGGACCACACAACTAGTATCCGTCATGGAGGTTCGGCGGCCCTAGTACTCGACCCAATCATTGATGGATACCACATCACTCGAGTCCTTATGGACGGCGGCAACAGTCTTAACCTGATTTATCAAGACACTGTCTGTAAAATGGGTATTGACCCGTCAAGAATCAAGCCCAGTAACACTACCTTTAGGAGTGATTCCCAGTGACATGGCTAGAAAATGGAGAATGACCTCATAGCTTCATTTTGGCTCCAAAAAAGCCATGAAGGTGCATTCTTTACTGGATGCATGATGGTGTTCTGCTAATGTTAGTCATGAAATAGGTGGATGAGATTGGGTCATGTGAAATTGGCCAACATGATAGGGTTGAATCCATGGGCGCAAAAATGACGCCGGTTCTTAGAGTGTGCAATGAAGGATTTGATGCAGGACGACGATTTCAGAGCTATCAAATAGGTTTTTAGGTTCACTCTATTTTTACTGTCTGGAAATTTGACTGAATGTGCTTCACAAGCTTGTAGAGGAAAACAAGAAGCTGCAAAAGGCTAGGCTCAGTTTGAGAAGGATCGGGATATCTGTAGGATGAAGCAAGAGAGGAATCAACATAATGAGTAGAGCAAAATAAGGGGAAGAGAGTTTTGTTTGTAATATTTGTGGTGTTTGCAAGTGTTGTTCTTTATTATGGGGTTGCATTGGTTATTATGCGGTTTGTGTGATTGTAGATCGATGTATGCCGAAGAAGAATAAATGGATCATGTCGGGTTTTCTCAAGTTGATATGTGAAGTTTTTGTCCAAGGTGTCAATTGAGCAACTGTAATTTGTTACTCAACTGCAAATTGAGATAAATAGTAATTGGATAGAATTGCAAACTAATTTGGACAGAATTGAAACCGAATTTACCTAAAGAACATGATTGCATCATACTAACTATCACTTCCGACACTGATTAACACAAACTGCTGGTAGAAAAACCGTCAGATCCCTCAGTAGGATAGAGAACGTAGCTAAAAGTGTCAGATGAGGGTTAGCACGAGGGCTTTACCCAGGTTCGGGCCATCATGGTGAGGTAATACCCTACCTATATGATACAACATCAAAATAATGTACCACTTTTATGGGTTTTTTGTATGGTCATTTTACCGCAGCACAAGTTTATGTACTCCAGATGTAATTAACTCTTTTTATTATGTTTTGGGTGCTTTGTTCATATGATGAACCTTTATAATAGATTGGGTCATTTTTAATAAGAAAAAACTCCTATGGCCTCCTCAAATTTTGAACCTCAAGTTCAATCATAAAATTAACTTAAAAAATTAGGTCATATGCTAGTCACATGGCATAAATTTGAAATTCTCTGTCAAATATTCAAATAAGGTAGCGCCACTAGATAGTGTGAGTTTAAAACAAATATTCTTGTAGAGCAATTTGAATCTCACCCAAAGAAAGGCATTGCAACATATCTCATATTCATCAGAGACAGAGTACAAAGTACAGCGACAAAATTGTACCACCAAATGAAGTCAAATTCTTGAATTCACCATGAATAATCGACACTACAAAACAAACTCCTGGCTGGTGGGGGCAGCATCTCCTTATTCTGTAAATTCCAAGAAGAATAAAAACATTCTAATCTAAACCTCAGATGGAGTTGCACTGAAGAAGCCCTTATTCATTCTCTTTCTTCTCTGCGCCGCAACTCGCATATCTACACCCTGGCACACTATGTACACCAACAAATCTGCCCTCAAATCTATCAAAACCGCCTCCTCCCGCAATCTCAGGAATAAATCGGAGAACATATACAACCAGCCAGAGACAGATAGGTGAGGTGAGATGAGATGCTATCTTGACCAGGGCCCTCCACCAAACTGCCTGAAACAAGCAGCAGAGGAAGAAGGATGGGTCATTCCCTGTGCCCATTGCAGATTGCTGTCTACCTGGCTGCTTGCCACATTATTCTGGTGGGTGTAACCATACACATCTGGGGATGGAAGAACCATGTTCTCAGCAACACCAAGAGGAGCAACTAGATTCCTCCTTCCTCCAAGGAGCAGCTGGTCAGAGCCCGGCGGGCGTGAAGATACCTGCTGCTTGTACTGGGACAGGACGCTCAGAAGACTCCCATCCCCGCCAGGCACATCCTGGCCTAAAACGACGCCGTTTGATCCCATTCCAGACCAATTATTATGTGATGGTTGGTCCTCATCAGGGAACCAGCTGCGACTCCGATCTGCAGGCACGTGACCCGCAAAACTTTGCGGCTCGACCATAGGAAAGCTGTTCTGAGTACAGAGCGTTGCACTGGAATACATGTTGATGTTGTTCTCAACTTGCTGCGAGTAAAGTCCGCTGTGCCTCTCACCAAGCAATTGCATCTGCTCTTGGGCCAGGCCAGATTGAGCTAGGTGTCCGTTTGTCATGGAATGCAAGCCCATAGACTGTTTCATGCCGTTCACATGTCCCAGGGAATAAGAGGGGACCATTCCGACACCCTTTGTGCCATTTAGGAGCTGCTCACCGTTTAGCTGGTTGGTGCATGGTTGCAACAGAGATGCTGAATTGCTCATCGGTTGCGCAGCAGGAACACCGATTTGAGTTTGCTGTCTGCGTCTGTCATCTACCTTCAAGTCAATCATACAAGTTGCTGGCCCTCCAGACAGATGATGTTTAAGCTGCAGGGCACCTGATTGTGCGTATAGGCCATTCCCCGGAGGGTGGTAAAAGGAATCCACAGAGCTTGCTGACTGCCATAATTCTTTCTCGCATTTTGCAGGCCCTTTTAGTTCAGGACCTTCCACATTAGTTTGCCTGCTCAAAGTACTATCAGAGGGCATCATTGAGATATCATCAGTCTCTCTTTGATCAAGAATCATGCCATTCATCTCTTTTTTATTGTCATGTCCAGTTGAGGCACTCGGGTAGCACATGTTCTTCAAGTCGTCAGTTTGCTCATCGAAACCGCCATGAACATGAATAGGAAAACCTATATAGCCAGTCTTCTTGCAATCTTGAACTAGCATATTCGGGCTGTTGAGGCCTTGAATAGGTGAGATCGTGCCGCTCATGGCCTTGGGCTCCTGAGATTGCATATCTGGAATGTGATGGTCTTGGAGAGTTGTATCATTGCAGCTGGTGTCTTCCATATCATCATCTGCCATGCCTGGATCGCTCTGGGAGATTCCGTTCCTACAGCTTATATCCACAGGGACTTCATCTTGCGCGTCTGAGCTGTCGCCACTTTTAGCACTTGTGCTGCTAATCTTTTCAACTTCTTCATCTTGCTCGTCTGAGGTACCCTGACTCTGGGTATGTATATTCGTGTTATTCGTGTCCATAACATCCTGATCTGTCACGTTTGGGCCGTCATGAGAGTCAGTGGATGTACCTGTATCACTCGTACCATTGCCATCATTGCCATCTTGATCTGTCGTGTTTGGGCTGTCATGAGAGTCTGTGGATGTATCAGTAGTATCACTTGTATCATTGGCATCTTCTTCATCTTCAAGACCTGCGCTGCTATTATTCCCGGATTGCGGCACATCCTGAGGCGAGTGCTCTACCAGTTCTTCCTGTCCATCTGAGGTGCCACTATTTCGATAAGCGCCATCTTGCCCAACTTCTGCGGTTCTGACACCTAACTGCTCTGCCTTCTCATAAAAAAATTAGAAGGCAGATTGTTAGAAACTAACCATAACTTTTAAATGAATACATAATAAATAAGAAATGCTTTGCAAATTTTCATGTTTACCCGGTGCCTAAACCGACTGTGCTGCATGATTACTAATACATTGCCATCATAAAATTGTATAATGACCCATTGGGCAGCAATGTGTAGTAAGAAACCTGCTATTCTCGTGCACAATAGATGTATAGCTGTACCAAATACTATCAACAGCATGTCTTTTGAAGCAAGCATCTACAACTTAGTCCGGGATTTGTTAAGAGATGCATGTGCAAGCAGTTTGACATCATGTGCGCTCAACCCATCTAAGCGAAAAATCCAGTCTATTTTCATACAGAAGTAAATTCCGCATCATGTTCTTCATATAAAAGTAGAAGTGCTCAAAATGGTAAGGCATAGCAAACCTTTTCCACCTCAGACATATTCCTCTCTGCAATTTCAAGGCACAAAGACCTCCTTAATTTCTCAGCAACCAACTTCTCTTCCCGGCGGGCCTTGAAAGCAGCAGGGAGTTCTTTACATGACAGAATGACCCTAGCATGGGTATAGTTTGACGTAAGAAAAGACCAATCAAAAGTAAAAACAAACAAAATCAAGATATTATTACTGACCAATGATCGTGCAGTTTCTGTTTCTCATCCTCCATCAGTGTCTCATATGGTTTCACATGAAAGTTATCGATATCACCAATAACACCAACAAGATGTCTTGTCTGAATGCCATCACCAGATTGTTTCATTCTCTTAACAAGATCATGTTGAGCCCTGCTGACCTGAAAAATAGGCACACCAAAGTAAATCTGTGATTCCAGATAAGCATAACATCAGCAGTACATTGAAAACAATTGCTGGTAGATACATCCAAACAACATGGCATCCTCATAAGGGGAACATGGTATATTACTATCGGCTGTGGCTGATGGATGCAACAATCAGAAATTCAACAGTCCAGCAGGAAAATATTTCAGAAAACTGGATTTATGTCAGATCTAACAGTTACTTTAGTCCTAAATGAATTCGATGCTACTGGGTTGAAGAAGCAAATTAAAGCTTGACACTGCATTAGAAACAGAAGTGTTATACGATTGGTTATACTATTATGTTATAAGAAGAACTGCAATGGCTTGAACTTTATTTACATTTCCACTCCAGCATAGCGGAAGCAAAAATCTATTCTAAGCACCAAAAAGTTTACCTTAATATATGACATATACTTTGTGACATCACCGTTTCGTACAACCTTCATGGGTATTGCATTCTTAGGAGCGTTAGAAAATATGACATTTTCTCCGGATGACTGCCGGTCCCCTCGTCGCTGTTTAGCAAGGTTATCCCTACACGAGATAAGCAATAATAGGCTTCAAGTCAGAATAATCCAAAACACATGAGCTTTTCCTTTTGTAAGAGCCAGCAACTAACGAAGCATCGCCAGGGTATTCAAACTAGTAGTAAAAATATAGGAGAGATATATATTTCACAAGATAACAAAAAAGGAAGTGCCAATCCAATGATAATTCCTAAAGGCTGGGCGGCAAGCCAGAAGCTAAGGAGTAAAAAAGGAGCTTGAAAAGTTACTCCCTCCGTTCCAAAATAGATGACCCAACTTTATAGTAACTTTAGTAGCTGCTTAAAAAGAAACTTCCTTAAATCTCAGTGAATAATCATAAAACTATTCAAAGGTCAGCAGGAGCATCAAGTTGTGTGTGTGTGTGTGTGTGGTTCACAAGTTGGTCATTCTGGAGAAGATGAACGAGCAACTGCCAATAAGATGTAGAAGCAAAAGCATTGAATAAAAAAAAACCTGAGAGAGGGGGAGAGAATAACCTGAACAAGCTTTTTGGATTGTCACAAGTTAACCATTTGTCCCTCCACCTGGTGAGGGTCTCAGTGATGCTGCATAGTTAAGTTAGGGTGTTGTTAAGAAATTGCACTGCAATACGAGCAGAATGGAGTAGAATATTAGCAGCATACTCGGAATGGTAGTTGTTCAACAGTGCATGATATGCCTTGTTATCGGCTCTGATTTGCTGCTCCTTGTGAAGTATAGCGTCTGGATGAAGATGAGCAGAGCAAAGAGAAGAGGACCTGGAGTGCAACAGAAGCTAATGAAGAGAAATTATGATGACAAATGTGTGTGCGTGTGGAACATGAAGCAGGGTGTGTACTAGTATAAGTAGTAGCAAACTGAATGAAGAAAAGAAAAAAGAAAAGAAATACTTGCCAGGTTACAAGGGGGTTCCCAAAGTGGTGATTTTCCCCTGTGAGCAAATGGCGCACTGCTTCCTCGGCATCGGAGCCGGCCGGAAGAAACCTGGCAAGGAACCTCCTGTCGGCCTCCGTCAGGCAGGCGTCCCAGACCTAGCAGGCAGGAATCCCTCCCTCAGCAGGAATATATATATTAGCAAGGAGAGGAGAGCAGATTAGTACCTCGTAGGACAACACCCCACCGAGGAGAGGGATGTCGCCCAGGGAGAAAATCCGCCTGGGGACGGGGGCGACGTCGGCGAGGGCGAGGGCGCGGCGGGCGCGGGGCGGGGAGTCGATGAAGGGGGCGAGGTGGCGCCAGGGGATGCCGATCTGGTCGTCGGCGGGGAGGGCCCGCCTGGAGCGGTCATCCCAGCGGAGGTGGATGTGAGAGCTGAGGGTCAGCAGAGGGGAGCCCCTCGCCCGCTTGCTCGATCTCTTGTGCTGCTGCTGCTGCTGGTGGTGGTTGGGCGGCGGCGCGTTCGGGGGCCGCTTCCTCGGCTGGCCGGCTGACATCTCACCCGTCTTTCTCGCAGGGCGACGGCGGCGGCGGTTGGGAGTCGACGGCCGGGGTAGGGAGAGGGGGGAGGACGAGGGTTGGACTGGACTGGATCCCCTCCCTACGCTGCCAAAGCCAAACCCAAACCCAAAGAGGGGAGAGGATGAGGGATCCGACGCCGTCCGATCCAAACCCAAATCCAAATCTCAATCCAAATCTAAACCTTCGTGGAGAAGCTGGATAAACATAGAAGGAGATTCTTCTCGCAAGGGTGCAATAAGAAATAAAGATACCACTTGGTTAGATGGAGCAGAAACTGTAGATCAAAAGATAAGGGTGGGCTCGGAGTTAAAGATTCACGCAGACAAAATATTAGTCCAATGCTAAAGTGGTGGTAGGAACTAGATACCCAGAAAGGGATCTGGCAAGATATTGTCAGGGCTAGATACTTGCGAAACCAAACTGTTGCCACTGTGGGTCCTCGTTTCTCTAACTCACCTTGCTGGAAAAACCTGTTGAAAATCAATAATTTGTATATGATAGGTAGGAAAATACACGTGGGGGCCGGCAATCTGACTAGGCTTTGGAAAGATTCTATCAATGGACTGACTCATTTTCATGAACAATTCCCCCGCCTGTTTGACATTTGTGTCGATCAAAACTGTACTCTGGATAAGCAAGAGTCCATAGTATGCGCTAATTTCTTTCGCGGAAGATTGGACGCTGGTCTAATGGAACAATGGGCTAACCTACGAGATCATGTTCGCAATATGCACCTGTCAGATGCCCCTGATTCGGTGTACTGGAGCCTGAACAAATCGAGCAAATACACTACTAAGTCCATGCATAAGTGGCTCGAAAAGCCCCTTAGTGGGTGCAACTTTAGGTGGATTTGGAAAGCTAAAATTCCCCTTAAAATCCGAATCTTCCTTTGGCAACTCTCGCAAGATGCAATTCTGACTAGGCAAGTGATGCGGCAACGTAAGTGGCCTGGGAACCATGTGTGTTCCTTCTGCCAACAAATTGAAACTTCCCAGCATTTTAGTAGATGTCAACTCATTCAGATCAAGTCTACAATATAAAGATAGAGGCATAACACTAACACCGGCTCCAAGATCACATAAGGCAGTTTTAACATAGTTTCTTTTAATGGAGCATGGTATAGTTAGTACTCCTGGATCTCCTAATTTCTTAGGTATTCCACCTTTAAAAGTATATTTGGCAAGCATGGTGGAAATTTCAGCTTCCGGTATCTTTCTTTTATTTGTAACAATATCTTTCATATACTTAGCATAAGGATTCATTTTAATCATATCAGTCAAACGCATACGTAAAAAGATAGGTCTAATCATTTCAGCAAAGCACTCAAAATCCTCATCATCCTTTTTCTTGGATGGTTTAGGAGGAAAAGGCATGGGTTTTTGAACCCATGGTTCTCTTTCTTTACCGTGCTTTCTAGCAATGAAGTCTCTCTTATCATAACGTTGATTCTTTGATTGTGGGTTATCAAGATCAATAGCAGGTTCAGTCTCTACATCATTGTTATTGCTAGGTTGAGCATCAACATGAACATCCTTATTAACATTATCACTAGGTTCATGTTCATTACCATATTGTGTTTCAGCATCAGAAATAGAAATATCATTGGGATTCTCAGGTGTGTCAACAACAGGTTCACTAGAAGCATGCAAACTGCTATCATTTTTCTTTTTCTTCTTCTTAGAAGGACTAGGTGTATCAACATTAGTTATCTGAGAATCTTGCTCAACTCTCTTAGGGTGGCCCTCAGGATACAAAGGTTCCTGAGTCATTTTACCCCCTCTAGTCACAACTCTAACAGCACTACCATTTTCCTTATTATTCAATTCATTGAGCAAATCATCCTGTGCTTTAAGCACTTGTTCTACTTGAGTGGTAACCATAGAAGCATGTTTACTAATAAGTTTAAGGTCACCTTTAACTCTAGACATATAACACTCAAGTGTTCAATCATATAAGCATTACGTTTCAATTGTCTACCAACATAAGCATTGAAGTTTTCTTGTTTAACAATAAAATTATCAAACTCATCCAAGCATTGGCTAGCAGACTTATTATGAGGAATATCACCTTCATCAAATCTATAGAGAGAATTTACCTTTACTACTTGTGTCGGGTTATTAAGACCATGTATTTCTTCAATAGGTGGTAAATTCTTAACATCTTCAGCTTTAATACCATTTTTTTTCATAGATTTCTTTGCCTCTTGCATATCTTCAGGACTGAGAAATAGAATACCCCTTTTCTTTGGAGTTGGTTTAGGAAGTGTCCAATCATTACCATTACTCAATATATTGTTCAATAGCAATTCAGCTTGCTCAACAGTTCTTTCCCTGAAAACACAACCAGCAGAACAATCCAGGTGGTCTCTGGAAGCATCGGTTAGTCCATTATAAAAGATATCAAGTATTTCATTTTTCTTGAGAGGATGATCAGGCAAAGCATTAAGTGATGTCTACTACACAACCTTCTTCTTGTAGACGTTGTTGGGCCTCCAAGTGCAGAGGTTTATAGGACAGTAGCAAATTTCCCTCAAGTAGATGTCCACCAAACACATGCAAAACTAGTGAATGCACAAACAGCAGCAGGAACACGTCTCTCCTTGGGATATTGTAAACATGTAAATCGTTGTTCAGTTTCTAACTCCCAAGTAAGATATATATCAGGAACATATCTACCCTCAAATGGTGGAATATTCAATTTTAGTTTAGGGAGATGGTCATGATCTCGTACCTGAGGGTGAGCCCTACCATTGCCATTATTTGCATGTGGACGACCTGGTGGTTGCTGTGCTGGTGGTGGCACGTAGTTTTGATTTTGATCAACCTCATCCTCGTAAGCTCCGGCAAAATCATCCTCCTCCGCATCAGCAGCAGGAGCCACAGAAGTATCAACAGCAGCACCAACAGTTTGGCCAGGTGCAAGAGGGAGACGGCTCGCTCGGCGGAGGGCTGTTTCACGATGTGTAGGTAGTCGTTGTTGTTGTTGTTGTTGTTGTTGTTGTTGTAGAGGTGCGTTAGGTGCAGCCGGTGGTGGTGGTGGAAGACGCGCGAGCAATTCATTAAACCTGTTATCGAGCTTTGTTTCGAATGTCTTCTCCATGCCATCTATCTTCTCCATGGCCTCTTCAAATCTGTTTAGCACATCTTGCACCTGTCCACTCATCATTTGCTGAAACTTATCATGCAACTCCTTATTCATCATGTTCTCCCAGTTAGTCTCGTCGGTTTGTGATCCTGCCATGGTTAGCAACAATAGAAACACACAAGAATATGATCCTACAGAATACTAACAAGAGGTGGTGGTGGTGTCACAAATCCGTCAAGCCAATCTCAAATTCTTACCAGTTCTTACCCAGCAGCAGGCGGTGATCGGCAACCGTCGTAGTCAAAACTCTCAAAGCTTGGATAGAGCGATTACCAGGGAGAGTCAAACGCACGACGTAGATGTATGTGGAGCTGGGAAGGCTTATAATATGGTAGCAAAAAGGGTCAGCAATAATCAATTCAGAGATGCAAAGTTGAATAAACGCTCAACGACGGTACTGTGCTGGTCCTAGGCTAGACCGTGCTAGAGACGTGAGCCTAGAACACTAACAAAATAACAACGCTGCACGTAAACAATGGAGGAGCACACTCTGAATTTTTTTCCTTTTTTCACATTTTTTGCACTTTTTTCCTCTTTTTTTTGCTCCGCAACAAATTTTTTCAAAAAAGTCTACAAATGATCTAAAAACTGCCTAGCCAGATTTTTCCAGACTTAGTTTTTTTTTAGTTTGGAACTATTTTTCTTCTGCGGGTAGCACGGAATCTTAGGAGTCCTACTCTCTCACGACTTGGAGTATGGCGTGATCTGGAACTCGAAAACAAAGCAACAAATACTGGACTCGGACTAGGACTGGTGGCGGAGATGAATCTGGTGGAACACGGACTGTGGTGGTATATCTGGACTCGGATTGGTGGTGGTATATGGCGATGGTATATCTGGACTCAGATTGGTGGTGGTATATGGCGATGGTATATGTGGACTCGGATTGGTGGTTGTATATGGCAGCGGCGATGTATATGGTGGGGTGGTGGTATATGGTAATGATGATGACGATGGTGCGGCGGTGGCGTGACAACCTATGAACAGAACTCGAAGCTCTAAAGGACTAGACGCTAAGACCAGCAACTTGACACGACGATGCAACCGCAAATTCAACAAAGCAAATACAGAAAAGATTATGCAAAGGCTCAGATTGGTTCGGATAGGATGAACTAACCCTAATTTTTTTTGGCTTTTTCGTGGACTATAGGTATGAATAACAGACTCGATCTAATCTACGAAAAACTGTAAAATCTCACCGACCAACCTGAAAATCCAATACCACTTGATAGAGGCAAAGGTGTCCCGATGTTTCAATGAGATGGTGGCTATCGTTTTCTGTGGGAGTCGACCTTGACGATCCGACTACGAACGTGGGAGACGTCGCGCCTTAGCAATCGCTAAACCAACTTCCGAGGGTTATTGACCACGCCGGAGCACGATCAACCTGACCACAAGGGTCTGTTTCCTGCGAGCAAACGAAGAACAAGCAAGAAATTGAGATTGCAATCTGGATATTGCGCATATAAGATGAAAGCTTTATTGATCAAGGTGGGGTTCTGTGACGTCTTGGTCTGGTCGTTGGACACAAACAAAGTATGCGAAGTTGCAGCTATGGCGAACTTTTAATCTAAACAAAACCCAAAGCCTAAACGATGCCCTAAGGGCTGTATATATGGAGGAGAGAGGGGGAATTTCGTGGCCCTTGGTGGAGGGGTCCGAAACCAACCCTAACTCTTGTTTCCCCACACATACGGACTCTAAAAACAGCCTATACTTAAGTACTTCAAAAATACATGGGCCTAGCCCAATAATAAGGTGACGCAGCACCTAAAATAGCCTCTGGACGAAATTTATGAAGTGGCATCTTGTATATTTCGTCCCATGCTTCATGCACTCATTATGGTGGCTTCAGAGTCCTGGAATCATCACTTGTAACTCCGTTCTTGTTCCCCTTGCGCATGCCATCATCTCCATGCTTGAACTTGCTCCAAGGTTCATCTTTCTTGTCCAAGCTAGGCCCTTCATTTGTAAGCAAAACAAATGTATCCAATTTAGGCAGCATCATATTCTCATGAACATTAGAATCATTACCAAGAAACGAAAGTACCTGATAATTCAATTGGCGTGCGCGAGCTCTAGTAATCGGTCCAGTGTGTATAGCAGCAGGGGTTGTGGGTGTAACAATGGTATTGATGTCCTCATCATAAGGTTTATCAATCCGTAGGAGGCGTAGGATGAATATGGTCTCTCTCAAGCAACCCTGCAACCAAATAACAAAGAGTCTCTTGTGTCCCCAACACACCCAATACAATGGTAAATTGTATAGGTGCACTAGTTCGGCGAAGAGATGGTGATACAACTGCAATATGGATAGTAGATAATAGTTTTTGTAATCTGAAATAATAAAAACAGCAAGGTAGCAAGTGATAAAAGTGAGCGTAAACGGTATTGCAATGCGTTGAAACAAGGCCTAGGGTTCATACTTTCACTAGTGTAAGTCCTCTCAACAATACTAACATAATTGGATCATAAAACTATCCCTCAACATGCAACAAAAAGTCACTCCAAAGTCACTAATAGCGGAGAACGAACGAAGAGATTATGGTAGGGTACGAAACCACCTCAAAGTTATTATTTCCAATCAATCTGTTGGGCTATTCCTATAAGTGTCACAAACAGCCCTAGAGTTCGTACTAGAATAACACCTTAAGACAGAAATCAACCAAAACCCTAATGTCACCTAGATACTCCAATGTCACCTCAAGTATCCATGGGTATGATTATACGATATGCATCACACAATCTCAAATTCATCTATTCAACCAACACAAAGGACATCAAAGAGTGCCCCAAAGTTTCTACCGGAGAATCACGACGAAAACGTGTGCCAACCCCTATGCATAGGTTCCCAATGTCATGAAACCCGCAAGTTGGTCACCTTAACATACATCACGTGGCACGCGGTATCCCATTGTCACCACAGATATCCACGGCAAGACATACATCAAGTGTTCTCAAATCTTTAAAGACTCAATCCGATAAGATAACTCCAAAGGGGAAACTCAATTCATTACAAGAGAGTAGAGGGGGGGAGAAACATCATAGGATCCAAGTATAATAGCAAAGCTCGCGAAACATCAAGATCGTATCATCTCAAGAACACGAGAGAGAAAGATCAAACACATAGCTACTGGTACATACCCTTAGCCCCGAGGGAGAACTACTCCCTCCTCGTCATGGAGAGCACCGGGATGATGAAGATGGCCACCGGTGAGGGTTCCCCCCTCCGGCAGGGTACCGTAACAGGTTCCCGATTGGTTTTTGGTGGCTACGGAGGCTTCTGGCGGCGGAACTCCCGATCTATTGTGCGTTCTGGAAGTTTTAGGTCACGTGGGTATATATGGGTGCAGGAGGTACGTCAGGGGAGCCACAAGGGTCCCACGAGACAGCGGGCGCGCCCTAGGGGGGGCGCCCCCCACCCTCGTGAGCACCTCGTTCCTTCCTTGACGTAGGGTCCAAGTCCATCGGGTGTGTTTCCTTCTAAAAATAACTTCTCCAGTTGATTTCGTTCCGTTTCGACTCCGTCTGATATTCCTTTTCTTCAAAACACCGAAATAGGCATAAAACAGCAAATCTGGGCTGGGCCTCCGGTTAATAGGTTAGTCCCAAAAATAATATAAAAGTGGATATTAAAGCCCAATATTGCCCAAAACAGTAGATAATATAGCATGGAGCAATCAAAAATTATAGATACGTTGGAGACGTATCATTAAGCAATCGGAGAAGCCTCCCCAAGCTTGTGGGAGACTCTCTTCCTCAATTTGCACAAATTATATATTTCCCTTAAGGCAACTTGTTTCTTATGAGCGGGGAAATATTTAGCAAAGAAGTAATAAATCATATCCTGGGGACTACGCACACAACCAGGAGCAAGAGAATGAAACCATGTTTTAGCATCACCCTTTAATGAGAATGGAAATAACTTAAGGATGTAGTAGTAATAAATTTTTTCCTCATGAGTGAATAGGGTAGCTATATCATTCAATTTAGTAAGATATGCCACAACAGTTTCAGATTCATAACCATAAAAAGGATCATATTCAACCAAAGTAATTAACTCAGGATCGACAGAGAAATCATAATCCTTATCAGAAATACAGATAGGTGAAGTAGCAAAAGCAGGGTCATATTTCATTCCAGCATTCAAAGACTTTTCTTTCAACTTAGCTAACAGTTTCTTAAGATCATATCTAGCTTTGCAAGCTAAAAGATCTCTGGCAGTTTCTTCATCCATAACATAACCCTCAGGCACATCAGGCAATTCATATCTAGGGGGAGAATCTTCATCATCACTTTCATCAATATTATCAGTTTCAATAATTTCATTCTCTCTAACCCTAGCAAGTTGTTCATCAAGAAATTCACCTAATGGCATAGTATTATCAAGCATAGAAGTAGTTTCATCATAAGCATCATGCATAGCAGAAGTGGCATCATCAATAACATGCGACATATCAGAATCAATAGCAAGAGTAGGTGTCGCAAGTTTACTCAAAACAGAAGGTGAATCAAGTGCAGAGCTAGATGGCAGTTCCTTACCTCCCCTCGTAGTTGAGGGAAAAATCTTGGTTCTTTCATATTTCAAGTTCCTCACAGTGATCGACAGATATAAATCCCAAATGACTCAAGGAATAGAGCTATGCTCCTCGGCAATGGCGCCAGAAAATAGTCTTGATAACCCACAAGTATAGGGGATCACAATCATTTTTGAGGGTAGAGTATTTAACCCAAATTTATTGATTCAACACAAGGGGAGCCAAAGAATATTCTCAAGTATTAATAGTTGAGTTGTCAATTCAACCGCACCTGAAAGACTTAATATCTACAGCAAAGTATTTAGTAGCAAAGTAATATGACAGTAGCGGTAACGGTGGCAAAAGTAACAATAGCAGTTTTGTAGTGATTGTAAGAGTGGCAACGGAAAAGTAACTAAACAAAGATCAATATGTGAAAAGCTCGTAGGCAATGGATCAGTGATGGATAATTAGGTTGGATGCGATTCCTCATGCAACAGTTATAACATAGAGTGACACAGAACTAGCTCTAGTTCATCAATGTAATGTAGGCATGTATTCCGAATATAGTCATACGTGCTTATGGAAAAGAACTTGCATGACATCTTTTGTCCTACCCTCCCGTGGCAGCGGGGTCCTATTGGAAACTAAGGGATATTAAGGCCTCCTTTGAATAGAGTACCGGAACAAAGCATTAACACTTAGTGAATACATGAACTCCTCAAACTACAGTCATCACCGGGAGTGGTCCCGATTATTGTCACTTCGGGGTTACCGGATCATAACCCATAGTAGGTGACTAGTGACTTGCAAGATAGGATAAAGAACTAACATATATTCATGAAAACATAATAGCTTTAGAACTGAAATCATGGCACTCGGGCCCTAGTGACAAGCATTAAGCATAGCAAAGTCATAGCAACATCAATCTTAGAACATAATGGATACTAGGGATCAAACCCTAACAAACTAACTCGATTACATGATAAATCTCATCCAACCCATCACCGTCCAACAAGCCTATGATGGAATTACTCACGCACGCGGTGAGCATCATGAAATTGGTGATGGAGGAAGGTTGATGATGACGATGGCGACGGATTCCCCTCTCCGGAGCCCCGAACGGACTCCAGATCAGCCCCCCCGAGAGAGATTAGGGCTTGGCGGCGGCTCCATGTTGTAAAACGTGATGAATCCTTCTCTCTTATTTTCTCTCCCCGAACGTGAATATATAGAGTTGGAGTTGAGGTCGGTGGAGTCTCAGGGGCCCACGAGGCAGGGGCACGCCCCAAGGGGGTGGGCGCGCCCTGCACCCTCGTGGACAGGGTGTGGGCCCCCTAATGCTAATTCTTTCACCATCATTTTTTTATTAATTCCAAAATGTGTCTCTGTGGATTTTCAGGTCATTCTGAGAACTTTTATTTCTGCACAAAAATAACACCATGGCAATTCTGCTAAAAACAACGTCATTTGATAACCCACAAGTATAGGGGATCGCAACAGTTTTCGAGGGTAGAGTATTCAACCCAAATTTATTGATTTGACACAAGGGGAGCCAAAGAATATTCTCAAGTATTGATAGTTGAGTTGTCAATTCAACCGCACCTGAAAGACTTAATATCTGCAGCCAAGTATTTAGTAGCACAATAATATGATAGTAGCGGTAACGGTGGCAAAAGTAACAGTAGCAGTTTTGTAGTGATTGTAAGAGTGGCAACAGAAAAGTAACTAAGCAAAGATCAATATGTGAAAAGCTCGTAGGCAATGGATCAGTGATGGATAATTATGTCGAATGCGATTCCTCATGCAACAGTTAATACATAGGTTGACATAGAACTAGCTCCAATTCATCGATGTAATGTAGGCATGTATTCTGAATATAGTCATACGTGCTTATGAAAAAGAACGTGCATGACATCTTTTGTCCTACCCTCCCATGGCAGCGGGGTCCTATTGGAAACTAAGGGATATTAAGGCCTCCTTTTAATATAGTACCGGACCAAAGCATTAACACTTAGTGAATACATGAACTCCTCAAAATACGGTCATCATCGGTAAGTATCTCGATTATTGTCACTTCGTGGTTAACGGATCATAACACATAAGTAGGTGACTATAGACTTGCAAGATAGGATCAAGAACTCACATATATTCATGAAAACATAATAGGTTCAGATCTGAAATCATGGCACTCAGGCCCTAGTGACAAGCATTAAGCATAGCAAAGTCATAGCAACATCAATCTCAGAACATAATGGATAGTAGGGATCAAACCCTAACAAAATGATACGTCTACAACGTATCTATAATTTTTCATTGTTCCATGCTATTATATTATCTATTTAGGATGTTTAATGGGCTTTATTATACACTTTTATATTAGTTTTGGGACTAACCTACTAACCCAAGGCCCAGTGCAAATTGTTGTTTTTTTGCCTATTTCAGTGTTTCGCAGAAAAGGAATATCAAACGGAATCCAAACGGAATGAAACCTTAGGGAGAGTTATTTGTGGAACAAACATGATCCAGCGGACTTAGAGTAGACGTCAAGAAAGAAACGAGGTGGCCACGACGCAGGGAGGCGCGCCTGCCCCCTGGGCGCCCCCGCCCTCATGGGCCCCTCGCAGCTCCACCGACCTACTTCTTCCACCTATATATATCCATATACCCCGAAAACATCCAGGAGCAGAAACCCTATTTCCACCGCCGCAACCTTCTGTACCTAATAGATCCCATCTTGGGGCCTTTCCCATCTTGGGAATCGATCATGGAGGGCTTCTACATCAACACCATAGCCTCTTCGATGATGTCTGAGTAGTTTACCATAGACCTTCGTGAAGGAAATATGCCCTAGAGGCAATAATAATGTTATTATTTTATTTCCTTATATCATGATAAAAGTTTATTATTCATGCTAGAATTGTATTATCCGGAAACATAATACTTGTGTGAATACATAGACAAACCAAACGTCACTAATATGCCTCTACTTGACTAGCTCGTTAATCGAAGATGGTTATGTTTCCTAACCATAGACATGTGTTGTCATTTGATTAATGGGATCACATCATTAGGAGAATGATTTGATTGACATGACTCATTCCATTAGCTTAGCACCCGATCGTTTAGTATGTTGCTATTGCTTTCTTCATGACTTATACATGTTCCTATGACTATGGGATTATGCAACTCCCGTTTACTGGAGGAACACTTTGTGTGCTACCAAACATCACAACGTAACTGGGTGATTATAAAGGAGCTCTACAGGTGTCTCCAAAGGTGAATGTCGGGTTGGCGTATTTCGAGATTAGGATTTGTCACTCCGATTGTCGGAGAGGTATCTCTGGGTCCTCTCGGTAATGCACATCACATAAGCCTTGCAAGCATTACAACTAATGAGTTAGTTGCAAGATGATGTATTACAAAACGAGTAAAGAGACTTGCCGGTAACGAGATTGAACTAGGTATTGAGATACCGACGATCGAATCTCGGGCAAGTAACATACCGATGACAAAGGGAACAACGTATGTTGTTATGCGATCTGACCGATAAAGATCTTCGTAGAATATGTAGGAGCCAATATGAGCATCCAGGTTCCGCTATTGGTTATTGACCGGAGACGTGTCTCGGTCATGTCTACATTGTTCTCGAACCCGTAGGGTCCGCACGCTTAAGGTTTCGATGACAGTTATATTATGAGTTTATGAGTTTTGATGTACCGAAGTTAGTTCGGAGTCCCGGATGTGATCACAGACATGACGAGGAGTCTCAAAATGGTCGAGACATAAATATTGATATATTGGACGGCTATATTCGGACACCGGAAGTGTTCCGGGTGATTTTGGAGAAAACCGGAAGCCGGAGGGTTACCGGAACACCCCCGGGAGAAGTAATGGGCCATATGGGCCTTAGTGGAGAGAGAGAGGGGCAGCCAAAGGTGGGCCGCGCGCCTCCTCCCCCCTGGTCCAAATTGGACTAGGAGAGGGGGGGCGGCGCCCCCCTTTCCTTCTCCCTCCCCACTTCTTTCCCCCTCCTAGTAGGAGTCCTACTCCTACTAGGAGGAGGACTCCTCCTTGGCGCGCCATAGGGGCCGGCCGGCCTCCTCCCCTTGATCCTTTATATACGGGGGCAGGGGCACCCCTAGACACAAGTTGATCCACGTGATCAAATTCTTAGCCGTGTGCGGTGCCCCCTTCCACCATAATCCTCGATAATATTGTAGCGGTGCTTAAGCGAAGCCCTGCGACGATAGTACATCAAGATCGTCACCACGCCGTCGTGCTGACGGAACTCTTGCCCAACACTTTGCTGGATCGGAGTCCGGCGATCGTCATCGAGCTGAACATGTGCTAGAACTCGGAGGTGCCGTAGTTTCGGTGCTTCATCGGTCGGGCTGTGAAGACGTACGACTACATCAACCGCGTTGTCATAACGCTTCCGCTGTCGGTCTACAAGGGTACATAGATCACACTCTTCCCTCGTTGCTATGCATCACCATGATCTTGCGTGTGCGTAGGAAAATTTTGAAATTACTACGTTCCCCAACAGTGGCATCAGAGCCTAGGTTTTATGTGTTGATGTTATATGCACGAGTAGAACACAAGTGAGTTGTGGGCAATATAAGTCATACTGCTTACCAGCATGTCATACTTTGGTTCGGCGGTATTGTTGGATGAAGCGGCCCGGACCGACATTACGCGTACGCTTACGCGAGACCGGTTCTCCCACGTGCTTTGCAGAAAGGTGGCTAGCGGGTGACAGTTTCTCCAACTTTAGTTGAACAAAGTGTGGCTATGCCCGGTCCTTGCGAAGGTTAAAACATCACCAACTTGACAAACTATCGTTGTGGTTTTGATGCGTAGGTAAGATTGGTTCTTGCTTAAGCCCGTAGCAGCCACGTAAAACTTGCAACAACAAAGTAGAGGACGTCTAACTTGTTTTTGTAGGGCATGTTGTGATGTGATATGGTCAAGACATGATGCTAAATTTTATTGTATGAGATGATCATGTTTTGTAACCAAGTTATCGGCAACTGGCAGGAGCCATATGGTTGTCGCTTTATTGTATGCAATGCAATTGCGCTGTAATGCTTTACTTTATCACTAAACGGTAGCGATAGTCGTGGAAGCATAAGATTGGCGAGACGACAATGATGCTACGATGGTGATCAAGGTGTCACTCCGGTGACGATGGTGATCATGACGGTGCTTCGAAGATGGAGATCACAAGCACAGGATGATGATGGCCATATCATATCACTTATATTGATTGCATGTGATGTTTATCTTTTATGCATCTTATCTTGCTTTGATTGACGGTAGCATTTTAAGATGATCTCTCACTAATTATCAAGAAGTGTTCTCCCTGAGTATGCACCGTTGCGAAAGTTCTTCGTGCTGAGACACCACGTGATGATCGGGTGTGATAGGCTCTACGTTCAAATACAACGGGTGCAAAACAGTTGCACACGCAGAATACTCAGGTGATACTTGACGAGCCACGCATATACAGATATGGCCTCGGAACACGGAGACCGAAAGGTCGAGCGTGAATCATATAGTAGATATGATCAACATAGCGATGTTCACCAATGAAATTACTCCATCTCACGTGATGATCGGACATGGTTTAGTTGATTTGGATCACGTAATCACTTAGAGGATTAGAGGGATGTCTATCTAAGTGGGAGTTCTTTAGTAATATGATTAATTGAACCTAAATTTATCATGAACTTAGTACCTGATAGTATCTTGCTTGTTTATGTTTGATTGTAGATAGATGGCCCGTGCTGTTGTTCCGTTGAATTTTAATGCGTTCCTTGAGAAAGCAAAGTTGAAAGATGATGGTAGCAATTACACGGACTGGGTCCATAACTTGAGGATTTTCCTCATTGCTGCACAGAAGAATTACGTCCTAGAAGCACCGCCGGGTGCCAGGCCTGCTACTGGAGCAACACCAGATGTTATGAACGTCTGGCAGAGCAAAGCTGATGACTACTTGATAGTTCAGTGTGCCATGCTTTACGGCTTAGAATCGGGACTTCAACGACGTTTTGAACGTCATGGAGCATATGAGATGTTCCAGGAGTTGAAGTTAATATTTTAAGAAAATGCCCGGATTGAGAGATATGAAGTCTCCAATAAGTTCTATAGCTGCAAGATGAAGGAGAACAGTTCTGTCAGTGAGCATATACTCAAAATGTCTGGGTATAATAATCACTTGATTCAATTGGGAGTTAATCTTCCAGATGATTGCGTCATTAACAGAATTCTCCAATCACTGTCACCAAGATACAAGAGCTTCGTGATGAACTATAAATGCAAGGGATGAATAAGACTATTCCCGAGCTCTTCGCAATGCTGAAAGCTGCGGAGGTAGAAATCAAGAAGGAGCATCAAGTGTTGATGGTCAATAAGACCACTAGTTTCAAGAAAAAGGGCAAAGGGAAGAAGAAGGGGAACTTCAAAAAGAACAGCAAGCAAGTTGCTACTCAAGAGAAGAAACCCAAACCTGGACCTAAGCCTAAAACTGAGTGCTTCTACTGCAAGCAGACTGGTCACTGGAAGCGGAACTTCCCCAAGTATTTGGCGGATAAGAAGGATGGCAAGGTGAACAAAGGTATATGTGATATACATGTTATTGATGTGTACCTTACTAATGCTCGCAGTAGCACCTGGGTATTTGATACTGGTTCTGTTGCTAATATTTGCAACTCGAAACAGGGACTACGGATTAAGCGAAGATTGGCTAAGGACGAGGTGACGATGCGTGTGGGAAATGGTTCCAAAGTCGATGTGATCGCGGTCGGCACGCTACCTCTACATCTACCTTCGGGATTAGTATTAGACCTAAATAATTGTTATTTGGTGCCAGGTTAAGCATGAACATTATATCAGGATCTTGTTTAATGCGAGACGGTTATTCATTTAAATCAGAGAATAATTGTTGTTCTATTTATATGAGTAATATCTTTTACGGTCATGCACCCTTAAAGAGTGGTCTATTCTTATTAAATCTCGATAGTAGTGACACACATATTCATAATGTTGAAGCCAAAAGATGCAGAGTTGATAATGATAGTGCAACTTATTTGTGGCACTGCCGTTTGGGTCATATCGGTGTAAAGCGCATGAAGAAACTCCATACTGATGGGCTTTTGGAACCACTTGATTATGAATCACTTGGTACTTGCGAATCGTGCCTTATGGGTAAGATGACAAAAACACCGTTCTCCGGTACTATGGAGAGAGCAACAGATTTGTTGGAAATCATACATACAGATGTATGTGGTCCGATGAATGTTGAGGCTCGTGGCGGATATCGTTATTTTCTCACCTTCACAGATGACTTAAGCAGATATGGGTATATCTACTTAATGAAACATAAGTCTGACACGTTTGAAAAGTTCAAAGAATTACAGAGTGAAGTTGAAAATCATCATAACAAGAAAATAAAATTCCTACGATCTGATCGTGGAGGAGAATATTTGAGTTATGAGTTTGGTGTACATTTGAAACAATGTGGAATAGTTTCGCAACTCACGCCACCCGGAACACCACAGCGTAATGGTGTGTCCGAACATCGTAATCGTACTTTACTAGATATGGTGCGATCTATGATATCTCCTACTGATTTACCGCTATCGTTTTGGGGATATGCTCTAGAGACGGCCGCGTTCACGTTAAATAGGGCACCATCAAAATCCGTTGAGATGACTCCTTATGAACTGTGGTTTGGCAAGAAACCAAAGTTGCCGTTTCTGAAAGTTTGGGGCTGCGATGCTTATGTGAAAAAACTTCAACCTGATAAGCTCGAACCCGAACCGGAGAAATGTGTTTTAATAGGATATCCAAAGGAAACTATTGGATACACCTTCTATCACAGATTCGAAGGCAAGACTTTTGTTGCTAAATTCGGAAACTTTCTAGAGAAGGAGTTTCTCTCGAAAGAAGTGAGTGGGAGGAAAGTAGAACTTGACGAGGTAATTGTACCTGCTCCCTTATTGGAAAGCAGTACATCACAGAAACCAGTTTCTGTGACACCTACACCAATTAGTGAGGAAGCTAATGATAATGATCATGAAACTTCAGAACAAGATACTACCGAACCTCGTAGATCAAGCAGAGTAAGATCCGCGCCAGAGTGGTATGGTAATCCTGTTCTGGAAGTCATGCTACTAGATCATGATGAACCTACGAACTATGAAGAAGCGATGGTGAGCCCAGATTCTGCAAAATGGCTTCAAGCCATGAAATCTGAGATGGGATCCATGTATGAGAACAAAGTATGGACTTTGGTTGACTTGCCCAATGATCGGCAAGCAATTGAGAATAAACGGATCTTTAAGAAGAAGACTGACGCTGACGGTAATATTACTGTCTACAAAGCTCGACTTGTCGCAAAAGGTTTTCGACAAGTTCAAGGGATTGACTACGATGAGACCTTCTCACCCGTAGCGATGCTTAAGTCTGTCCGAATCATGTTAGCAATTGCCGCATTTTATGATTATGAAATTTGGCAAATAGATGTCAAAACTGCATTCCTGAATGGATTTCTGCAAGAAGAGTTGTATATGATGCAGCCGGAAGGTTTTGTCGATCCAAAGGGAGCTAACAAAGTGTGCAAGCTCCAGCAATCCATTTATGGACTGGTGCAAGCCTCTCGGAGTTGGAATAAACGCTTTGATAGTGTGATCAAAGCATTTGGTTTTGTACAGACTTTTGGAGAAGCCTGTATTTACAAGAAAGTGAGTGGGAGCTCTTTAGCATTTCTGATATTATATGTAGATGAAATATTACTAATCGGAAATGATATAGAATTTCTGGATAGCATAAAAGGATACTTGAATAAAAGTTTTTCAATGAAAGACCTCGGTGAAGCTGCCTACATATTGGGCATCAAGATCTATAGAGACAGATCGAGGCGCTTAATTGGACTTTCACAAAGCACATACCTTGACAAAGTTTTGAAAAAGTTCAAAATGGATCAAGCAAAGAAAGGATTCTTGCCTGTGTTACAAGGTGTGAAATTGAGTAAGACTCAAAGTCCGACCAATGCAGAAGATAGAGAGAAAATAAAAGATGTTCCCTATGCTTCAGCCATAGGCTCTATCATGTATGCAATGCTGTGTACCAGACCTGATGTGTGTCTTGCTATAAGTCTAGCAGGGAGGTACCAAAGTAATCCAAGAGTGGATCACTGGACAGCGGTCAAGAACATCCTGAAATACCTGAAAAGGACTAAGGATATGTTTCTCATATATGGAGGTGACAAAGAGCTCATCGTAAATGGTTACGTTGATGCAAGCTTTGACACTGATCCGGACGATTCTAAATCGCAAACCGGATATGTGTTTACATTAAACGGTGGAGCTGTTAGTTGGTGCAGTTCTAAACAAAGCGTTGTGGCGGGATCTACATGTGAAGCGGAATACATAGTTGCTTCGGAAGCAGCAAACGAAGGAGTCTGGATGAAGGAGTTCATATCCGATCTAGGTGTCATACCTAGTGCATCGGGTCCAATGAAAATCTTTTGTGACAATACTAGTGCAATTGCCTTGGCAGAGGAATCCAGATTTCACAAGAGAACCAAGCACATCAAGAGACGCTTCAATTCCATCCGGGATCTAGTCCAGGTGGGAGACATAGAGATTTGCAAGATACATACGGATCTGAATATAGCAGATGTTGGGGAACGTAGTAATTTCAAAAAATTTCCTACGCACACGCAAGATCATGGTGATGCATAGAAACGGGAGGGGAGAGTGTGATCTACGTACCCTTGTAGATTGACAGCAGAAGCGTTAGCACAACGCGGTTGATGTAGTCGTACGTCTTCACGGCCCGACCGATCAAGCACCGAAACTACGGCACCTCCGAGTTCTAGCACACGTTCAGCTCGGTGACGATCCCCGGACTCCGATCCAGCAAAGTGTCGGGGAAGAGTTCCGTCAGCACGACGGCGTGGTGACGATCTTGATGTACTATCGTCGCAGGGCTTTGCCTAAGCACCGCTACAATATTATCGAGGATTATGGTGGAAGGGGGCACCGCACACGGCTAAGAATATGATCACGTGGATCAACTTGTGTGTCTAGGGGTGCTCCCTGCCCCCGTATATAAAGGATCAAGGGGGGTGCGGCCGGCCAGGAGGAGGGCGTGCCAGGAGGAGTCCTACTCCCACCGGGAGTAGGATTCCCCCCCCCCTTTCCTAGTTGGAATAGGATTCGGGAGGGGGAAAGAGGAGAGAAAGAAGGAAGGGGGGCGCCGCCCCCCTCTCCTTGTCCTATTCGGACTAGGGGGGGAGGGGCGCGCGGCCCAGCCCTGGCCACATCTCCTCTCTTCCACTAAAGCCCACTAAGGCCCATATACCTCCCGGGGGGTTCCGGTAACCTCCCGGTACTCCGGTAAAATCCCGATTTCACCCGGAACACTTCCGATATCCAAATATAGGCCTCCAATATATCAATATTTATGTCTCGACCATTTCGAGACTCCTCGTCATGTCCGTGATCACATCCAGGACTCCGAACAAATCTTCGGTACATCAAAATGCATAAACTCATAATATAACTGTCATCGAAACCTTAAGCGTGCGGACCCTACGGGTTCGAGAACAATGTGGACATGACCGAGACACGTCTTCGGTCAATAACCAATAGCGGAACCTGGATGCTCATATTGGCTCCCACATATTCTACGAAGATCTTTATCGGTCAGACCGCATAACAACATACGTTGTTCCCTTTGTCATCGGTATGTTACTTGCCCGAGATTCGATCGTCGGTATCTCAATACCTAGTTCAATCTCGTTACCGGTAAGTCTCTTTACTCGTTTCGTAATACATCATCTCGCAACTAACTCATTAGTTGCAAGGCTTGCAAGGCTTATGTGATGTGCATTACCGAGAGGGCCCAGAGATACCTCTCCGACAATCGGAGTGACAAATCCTAATCTCGAAATACGCCAACCCAACATGTACCTTTGGAGACACCTGTAGAGCTCCTTTATAATCACCCAGTTACGTTGTGACGTTTGGTAGCACACAAAGTGTTCCTCCGGTAAACGGGAGTTGCATAATCTCATAGTCATAGGAACATGTATAAGTCATGAAGAAAGTAATAGCAATATACTAAAAGATCGGGTGCTAAGCTAATGAAATGGGTCATGTCAATCACATCATTCTCTTAATGATGTGATCCCATTAATCAAATGACAACAGATGTCTATGGTTAGGAAACATAACCATCTTTGATTAACGAGCTAGACGAGTAGAGGCATACTAGTGACGTTTGGTTTGTCTATGTATTCACACAAGTATTATGTTTCCAGATAATACAATTCTAGCATGAATAATAAACATTTATCATGATATAAGGAAATAAAATAATAACATTATTATTGCCTCTAGGGCATATTTCCTTCAGTCTCCCACTTGCACTAGAGTCAATAATCTAGATTACACAGTAATGATTCTAACACCCATGGAGCTTTGGTGCTGATCATGTTTTGCTCGTGGAAGAGGCTTAGTCAACGGGTCTGCTATGTTCAGATCCGTATGTATCTTGCAAATCTCTATGTCTCCCACCTAGACTAGATCCCGGATGGAATTGAAGCGTCTCTTGATGTGCTCTGTTCTCTTGTGAAATCTGGATTCCTTTGCCAAGGCAATTGCACCGGTATTGTCACAAAAGATTTTCATTGGACCCGATGCACTAGGTATGACACCTAGATCGGATATGAACTCCTTCATCCAGACTCCTTCGTTTGCTGCTTCCGAAGCAGCTATGTACTCCGCTTCACATGTAGATCCCACCACAACGCTTTGTTTAGAACTGCACCAACTGACAGCTCCACCGTTTAATGTAAACACGTATCCGGTTTGCGATTTAGAATCGTCCGGATCAGTGTCAAAGCTTGCATCAACGTAACCATTTACGATGAGCTCTTTGTCACCTCCATATATGAGAAACATATCCTTAGTCCTTTTTAGGTATTTGAGGATGTTCTTGACCGCTGTCCAGTGATCCACTCCTGGATTACTTTGGTACCTCCCTGCTAGACTTATAGCAAGACACACATCAGGTCTGGTACACAGCATTGCATACATGATAGAGCCTATGGCTGAAGCATAGGGAACATCTTTCATTTTCTCTCTATCTTCTGCATTGGTCGGGGATTGAGTCTTACTCAATTTCACACCTTGTAACACAGGCAAGAATCCTTTCTTTGCTTGATCCATTTTGAACTTCTTCAAAACTTTGTCAAGGTATGTGCTTTGTGAAAGTCCAATTAAGCGTCTTGATCTATCTCTATAGATCTTAATGCCCAATATGTAAGCAGCTTCACCGAGGTCTTTCATTGAAAAACTCTTATTCAAGTATCCTTTTATGCTATCCAGAAATTCTATATCATTTTCGATTAGCAATATGTCATCTACATATAATATCAGAAATGCTACAGAGCTCCCACTCACTTTCTTGTAAATACAGGCTTCTCCAAAAGTCTGTACAAAACCAAATGCTTTGATCACACTATCAAAGCGTTTATTCCAACTCCGAGAGTCTTGCACTAGTCCATAAATGGATCGCTGGAGCTTGCACACTTTGTTAGCTCCCTTTGGATCGACAAAACGTTCCGACTGCATCATATACAACTCTTCTTGCAGAAATCCATTCAAGAATGCAGTTTTGACATCCATTTGCCAAATTTCATAATCATAAAATGTGGCAATTGCTAACATGATTCGGACAGACTTAAGCATCGCTACGGGTGAGAAGGTCTCATCGTAGTCAATCCCTTGAACTTGCCGAAAACCTTTTGTGACAAGTCGAGCTTTGTAGACAGTAACATTACCGTCAGCGTCAGTCTTCTTCTTGAAGATCCATTTATTCTCAATTGCTTGCTGATCATTGGGCAAGTCAACCAAAGTCCATACTTTGTTCCCATACATGGATCCCATCTCAGATTTCATGGCTTCAAGCCATTTTGCGGAATCTGGGCTCACCATCGCTTCTTCAAAGTTCGTAGGTTCATCATGATCTAGTAGCATGACTTCCAGAACAGGATTACTGTACCACTCTGGCGCGGATGTTACTCTGGTTGATCTACGAGGTTCGGTAGTATCTTGTTCTGAAGTTTCATGATCATTATCATTAGCTTCCTCACTAATTGGTGTAGGTGTCACAGAAACAGGTTTCTGTGATGTACTACTTTCCAATAAGGGAGCAGGTACAGTTACCTTGTCAAGTTCTACTTTCCTCCCACTCACTTATTTCGAGAGAAACTCCTTCTCTAGAAAGTTTCCGAATTTAGCAACAAAAGTCTTGCCTTAGGATCTGTGATAGAAGGTGTATCCAATAGTTTCCTTTGGATATCCTATGAAGACACATTTCTCCGATTTGGGTTCGAGCTTATCAGGTTGAAGTTTTTTCACATAAGCATCGCAGCCCCAAACTTTCAGAAACGACAACTTTGGTTTCTTGCCAAACCACAGTTCATATGGCGTCGTCTCAACGGATTTTGATGGTGCCCTATTTAACGTGAATGTGGCCGTCTCTAGAGCATATCCCCAAAACGATAGCGGTAAATCAGTAAGAGACATCATAGATCGCACCATATCTAGTAAAGTACGATTACGACATTCGGACACACCATTACGCTGTGGTGTTCCGGGTGGCATGAGTTGCGAAATTATTCCACATTGTTTTAAATGTACACCAAACTCGTAACTCAAATATTCTCCTCCACGATCAGATCGTAGGAATTTTATTTTCTTGTTTCGATGATTTTCAACTTCACTCTGAAATTCTTTGAACTTTTCAAATGTTTCAGATTTATGTTTCATTAAGTAGATATACCCATATCTGCTTAAGTCATCTGTGAAGGTGAGAAAATAACGATATCCGCCACGAGCCTCAACATTCATCGGACCACATACATCTGTATGTATGATTTCCAATAAATCTGTTGCTCTCTCCATAGTACCGGAGAACGGTGATTTTGTCATCTTACCCATAAGGCACGGTTCGCAAGTACCAAGTGATTCATAATCAAGTGGTTCCAAAAGCCCATCAGTATCGAGTTTCTTCATGCGCTTTATACTGATATGACCCAAACGGCAGTGCCACAAATAAGTTGCACTATCATTATCAACTCTGCATCTTTTGGTTTGAACACTATGAATATGTTTGTCACTACTATCGATATTTAATAAAAATAGACCACTCTTTAAGGGTGCATGACCATAGAAGATATTACTCATGTAAATAGAATAACAATTATTCTCTGATTTAAATGAATAACCGTCTCGCATTAAACAAGATCCTGATATAATGTTCATGCTTAACGCTGGCACCAAATAACAATTATTTAGGTCTAATACTAACCCCGAAGGTAGATGTAGAGGTAGCATGCCGACTATGATCACATCGACTTTGGAACCATTTCCCACGTGCATCGTCACCTCGTCCTTAGCCAATCTTCGCTTAATCCATAGTCCCTGTTTCGAGTTGCAAATATTAGCAACAGAACAAGTATCAAATACCCAGGTGCTACAGCGAGCATTAGTAAGGTACACATCAATAACATGTATATCACATATACCTTTGTTCACCTTGCCATCCTTCTTATCTGCCAAATACTTGGGGCAGTTCCGCTTCCAGTGACCAGTCTACTTGCAGTAGAAGCACTCAGTTTCAGGCTTAGGTCCAGGTTTGGGTTTCTTCTCTTGAGTAGCAACTTGCTTGCTGTTCTTTTTGAAGTTCCCCTTCTTCTTCCCTTTGCCCTTTTTCTTGAAACTAGTGGTCTTGTTGACCATCAACACTTGATGCTCCTTCTTGATTTCTACCTCCGCAGCTTTCAGCATTGCGAAGAGCTCGGGAATTGTCTTATTCATCCCTTGCATATTATAGTTCATCACGAAGCTCTTGTAGCTTGGTGGCAGTGATTGGAGAATTCTGTCAATGACGCAATCATCTGGAAGATTAACTCCCAATTGAATCAAGTGATTATTATACCCAGACATTTTGAGTATATGCTCACTGACAGAACTGTTCTCCTCCATGTTGCAGTTATAGAACTTATTGGAGATTTCATATCTCTCAATCTGGGCATTTGCTCGAAATATTAACTTCAACTCCTGGAACATCTCATATGCTCCATGATGTTCAAAACGTCGTTGAAGTCCCGATTCTAAGCCGTAAAGCATGGCACACTGAACTATCGAGTAGTCATCAGCTTTGCTCTGCCAGACGTTCATAACATCTGGTGTTGCTCCAGCAGCAGGCCTGGCACCTAGCGGTGCTTCTAGGACGTAATTCTTCTGTGCAGCAATGAGGATAATCCTCAAGTTACGGACCTAGTCCGTGTAATTGCTACCATCATCTTTCAACTTTGCTTTCTCAAGGAACGCATTAAAATTCAACGGAACAACAGCACGGGCCATCTATCTACAATCAAACATAAACAAGCAAGATACTATCAGGTACTAAGTTTCATGATAAATTTAGGTTCAATTAATCATATTACTTAAAGAACTCCCACTTAGATAGACATCCCTCTAATCCTCTAAGTGATTACGTGATCCAAATCAACTAAACCATGTCCGATCATCACGTGAGATGGGGTAGTTTCATTGGTGAACATCACTATGTTGATCATATCTACCATATGATTCACGCTCGACCTTTCGGTCTCCGTGTTCTGAGGCCATATCTATATATGCTTGGCTCGTCAAGTATAACCTGAGTATTCCGCGTGTGCAACTGTTTTGCACCCGTTGTATTTGAACGTAGAGCCTATCACACCCGATCATCACGTGGTGTCTCAGCACGAAGAACTTTCACAACGGTGCATACTCAGGGAGAACACTTCTTGATAATTAGTGAGAGATCATCTTATAATGCTACCTTCAATCAAAGCAAGATAAGATGCATAAAAGATAAACATCACATGCAATCAATATAAGTGATATGATATGGCCATCATCATCTTGTGCTTGTGATCTCCATCTTCGAAGCACCGTCGTGATCACCATCATCACCGGCGCGACACCTTGATCTCCATCGTAGCATCATTGTCGTCTTGCCAATCTTATGCTTCCACGACTATCGCTACCGCTTAGTGATAAAGTAAAGCATTACAGCGCGATTGCATTGCATACAATAAAGCGACAACCATATGGCTCCTGCCAGTTGCCGATAACTCGGCTACAAAACATGATCATCTCATACAATAAAATTTAGCATCATGTCTTGACCATATCACATCACAACATGCTCTGCAAAAACAAGTTAGACGTCCTCTACTTTGTTGTTGCAAGTTTTAAGTGGCTGCTACGGGCTTAAGCAAGAACCAATCCTACCTACGCATCAAAACCACAACGATAGTTTGTCAAGTTGGTGCTGTTTTAACCTTCGCAAGGACCGGGCGTAGCCACACTCGGTTCAACTAAAGTTGGAGAAACTGTCACCCGCTAGCCACCTTTGTGCAAAGCACGTGGGAGAACCGGTCTCGCGTAAGCGTACGCGTAATGTCGGTCCGGGCCGCTTCGTCCAACAATACCGCCGAACCAAAGTATGACATGCTGGTAAGCAGTATGACTTATATCACCGACAACTCACTTGTGTTCTACTCGTGCATATAACATCAACACATAAAACCTAGGCTCGGATGCCACTGTTGGGGAACGTAGTAATTTCAAAAAATTTCCTACGCACACGCAAGATCATGGTGATGCATAGCAATAGGAGGGGAGAGTGTGATCTACGTACCCTGTAGATCGACAGCGGAAGCGTTAGCACAACGCGGTTGATGTAGTCGTACGTCTTCACGGCCCGACCGATCAAGCACCGAAACTACGTCACCTCCGAGTTCTAGCACACGTTCAGCTCGATGACGATCCCCGGACTCCGATCCAGAAAAGTTTCGGGGAAGAGTTTCGTCAGCATGATGGTGTGGTAACGATCTTGATGTACTATCGTCACAGGGCTTCGCCTAAGCACTGCTACAATATTATCGAGGATTATGGTGGAAGGGGGCACCGCACACGGCTAAGAATATGATCACGTGGATCAACTTGTGTGTCTAGGGGTGCCCCCTGCCCCCGTATATAAAGGATCAAGGGGGGTGCGGCCGGCCAGGAGGAGGGCGCGCCAGGAGGAGTCCTACTCCCACCGGGAGTAGGATTCCCCCCTTTCCTAGTTGGAATAGGATTCGGGAAGGGGAAAGAGGAGAGAGAGAAGGAGGGGGGGGGGCGCCGCCCCCCTCTCCTTGTCCTATTTGGACTAGGGGGGAGGGGCGCACGGCCCAGCCCTGGCCACATCTCCTCTCTTCCACTAAAGCCCACTAAGGCCCATATACCTCCCGGGGGGTTCCGGTAACCTCCCGGTACTCCGGTAAAATCCCGATTTCACCCGGAACACTTCCGATATCCAAATATAGGCTTCCAATATATCAATCTTTATGTCTCGACCATTTCGAGACTCCTTGTCATGTCCGTGATCACATCCGGGACTCCGAACAAATCTTCGGTACATCAAAATGCATAAACTCATAATATAACTGTCATCGAAACCTTAAGCGTGCGGACCCTACAGGTTCAAGAACAATGTGGACATGACCGAGACACGTCTCCGGTCAATAACCAATAGCGGAACCTGGATGCTCATATTGGCTCCCACATATTCTACGAAGATCTTTATCGGTCAGACCGCATAACAACATACGTTGTTCCCTTTGTCATCGGTATGTTATTTGCCCGAGATTCGATCGTCGGTATCTCAATACCTAGTTCAATCTCGTTACCGGCAAGTCTCTTTACTCGTTTCGTAATACATCATCTCACAACTAACTCATTAGTTGCAATGCTTGCAAGGCTTATGTGATGTGGATTACCGAGAGGGCCCAGAGATACCTCTCCGACAATCGGAGTGACAAATCCTAATCTCGAAATACGCCAACCCAACATGTACCTTTGGAGACACCTGTAGAGCTCCTTTATAATCACCCAGTTACATTGTGACATTTGGTGGCACACAAAGTGTTCCTCCGGTAAACGGGAGTTGCATAATCTCATAGTCATAGGAACATGTATAAGTCATGAAGAAAGCAATAGCAATATACTAAACGATCGGGTGCTAAGCTAATGGAATGGGTCATGTCAATCACATCATTCTCTTAATGATGTGATCCCATTAATCAAATGACAACACATGTCTATGGTTAGGAAACATAACCATCTTTGATTAACGAGCTAGTCAAGTAGAGGCATACTAGTGACGTTTGGTTTGTCTATGTATTCACACAAGTATTATGTTTCCGGATAATACAATTCTAGCATGAATAATAAACATTTATCATGATATAAGGAAATAAAATAATAACATTATTACTACCTCTAGGGCGTATTTCCTTCAGCAGACCCATTGACTAAGCCTCTTCCACGAGCAAAACATGATCAGCACCAAAGCTCCATGGGTGTTAGAATCATTACTGTGTAATCTAGATTATTGACTCTAGTGCAAGTGGGAGACTGAAGGAAATATGCCCTAGAGGAAATAATAATGTTGTTATTTTATTTCCTTATATCATGATAAAAGTTTATTATTCATGCTAGAATTATATTATCCGGAAACATAATACTTGTGCGAATACATAGACAAACCAAACGTCACTAGTATGCCTCTACTTGACTAGCTCGTTAATCGAAGATGGTTATGTTTCCTAACCATAGACATGTGTTGTCATTTGATTAATGGGATCACATCATTAGGAGAATGATGTGATTGACATGACCCATTCCATTAGCTTAGCACCCGATCGTTTAGTATGTTGCTATTGCTTTCTTCATGACTTATACATGTTCCTATGACTATGGGATTATGCAACTCCCGTTTACCGGAGGAACACTTTGTGTGCTACCAAACGTCACAACGTAACTGGGTGATTATAAAGGAGCTCTACAGGTGTCTCCAAAGGTGAATGTTGGGTTGGCGTATTTCGAGATTAGGATTTGTCACTCCGATTGTCGGAGAGGTATCTCTGGGCCCTCTCGGTAATGCACATCACATAAGCCTTGCAAGCATTACAACTAATGAGTTAGTTGCAAGATGATGTATTACGAAACGAGTAAAGAGACTTGTCGGTAACGAGATTGAACTAGGTATTGAGATACCGACGATCGAATCTTGGGCAAGTAACATACCGATGTCAAAGGGAACAACGTATGTTGTTATGCAGTCTAACCAATAAAGATCTTCGTAGAATATGTAGGAGCCAATATGAGCATCCAGGTTCCGCTATTGGTTATTGACCGGAGACGTGTCTCGGTCATGTCTACATTGTTCTCGAACCCGTAGGGTCCGCACGCTTAAGGTTTCGATGACAGTTATATTATGAGTTTATGAGTTTTGATGTACCGAAGTTAGTTCGGAGTCCCGGATGTGATCACGGACATGACGAGGATTCTCGAAATGGTCGAGACATAAAGATTGATATATTGGACGGCTATATTCGGACACTGGAAGTGTTCCGGGTGATTTCGGAGAAAACCGGAGAGCCGGAGGGTTACCGGAACCCCCCCGGGAGAAGTAATGGGCCATATGGGCCTTAGTGGAGAGAGAGAGTGAGGGGCAGCCAAAGGTGGGCCGTGCGCCTCCTCCCCCCTGGTCCGAATTGGACTAGGAGAGGGGGGCGGTGCCCCCCTTTCCTTCTCCCTCCCTACTTCTTTCCCCCTCCTAGTAGGAGTCCTACTCCTACTAGGAGGAGGACTCCTCCTTGGCGCGCCATAGGGGCCGGCCGGCCTCCTCCCCTTGATCCTTTATATACGGGGGCAGGGGGCACCCCTAGACACAAGTTGATCCACGTGATCATATTCTTAGCCGTGTGCGGTGCCCCCTTCCACCATAATCCTCGATAATATTGTAGCAGTGCTTAGGCAAAGCCCTGCGACGATAGTACATCAAGATCGTCACCACGCCGTCGTGCTGACGGAACTCTTCCCCGACACTTTGCTGGATCGGAGTCCGGGATCGTCATCGAGCTGAACGTGTGCTAGAACTCGGAGGTGCCGTAGTTTTGGTGCTTGATCGGTCGGGCCGTGAAGACGTACGACTACATCAACCGCGTTGTCATAACGCTTCCGCTGTCGGTCTACAAGGGTACGTAGATCACACTTGTAACGCCCCATGACCGATGTGCCAGGTGTCGTGCAGTTATTCGCTGTTGTTGCCTTGTCATTGCTTGCCTGTCATGCATTGCATATCATGTCATCATGTGCATTTCTTTTGCATACGTGTTCGTCTCTTGCATCCGAGCACTTTTCCCGTTGTCTATTTTTGCAATCCGGCGCTTCGTTCTCCTCCGGTGGTCATTTCTACTTTTCTTTCGTGTGTGGGGATTAAACATTTCTGGAATGGACCGAGACTTGTCAAGCTGCCTTGGTTTACTACCGGTAGACCGCCTGTCAAGTTTCGTACCATTTGGACTTCGTTTGATACTCCAACGGTTAACCGAGGGACCGGAAAGGCCTCGTGTGTGTTGCAGCCCAACACCCTTCCAATTTGGCCCAAAACCCACCTAAGCCTTCTCCATCATCTAGAGCGTTCGATCACGATCGCGTGGCCGAAAACCGCACCTCATTTGGACTCTCCTAGCTCCCTCTACCTATATATATGCGCAACCCTCCCGAAATTCGCGGTCTAACCCTAGTCTTCCCCTACCTCGCGCACCGGACAAAAATCCACCACCCGGACATGTCCGACCGCCGCCTCCGACAAATCCGCCGCCGCCACGTCATCTCCGCCTCCTTCTCTCTCCTCCCCACTGCCGGGCCCGAGGGAGCCCAGATCGGGCTCGCCTCGGGCCAGATCGGCCCGCCGCCGCCCGGGATCTCCGTCGCCGTGCTCCATCACCGCCGCCTCGTGTCCTCCTTCTCCGGCCGCCGCGCGCCAAGGCCGATGTCGCCGGCCGCCGCCTCCATCGCGCCGCCCTGGCCGGCAACCACCTCCACGCGCCGAC
>NC_041393.1:341373-343712 GCF_002162155.2 Triticum dicoccoides | reverse complement strand
CCGGCTCCGCCCCGACCGGCCATCGCCGCCATCGCCGCGGCTCCGCCCCGACCGCCTCACCGGACTCCGGCGACCTCGCCGGACCCGGCCGCCGCCCTGGCTCAGATATGGCTAGGTGGGATCAGATCCACCTGGCCGCCAACCAAACAGCCCCGCGTCCCGGATCTCCTCGTCCCGGATCCTCCTCGTCCTGGTTCCCGCGGGGTAGAATTTCTTCTAAGTCCTGAGATTCCTAGATCCATATGCATATGTTCATAGCCCCGTAACTTTGCATCCGTAGCTCCGATTCATGCATATAGCATATCAAAATGTTCATCTCAGAGAGTACATCATTTCATTCCATTGCACCATTTTCATTTGAGTTCATCTTGATGCCCGAAATTCTGTTAGAAGAGGGATACTTGAGTTATTTGTCAGATCTGCTACTCCATTTACGTTTTTGTCATTTTTGCCATGATTAATGTGTGCATGATATGCCCTGATGTTCTACATATGTTTTGTTAAGGGTTTTGGCATCTTTCCAGAGGTGCAACCCATGTATTTTTCTGATGTGTGTGGGGACTACTGCAAGCTTGCAAAGTGGTGCACTTGGTAATTCTGTTTTCAGGGACTTAGCATTTCCAAGTCCTTGATCTGTTTATCTCATGTTTCCATATGTTCATGTTGTTTCCTAGTGATCCATGCCTCTTTTGAGGATGATCAGTAAGGATGTTTTGTTAATCTTGTAGTGCTCTATCCATCCATGCCTTGGTTTGCATTTATGGAGCACCCTAGCTTGAGTCAATCGAGCTCTACTTTTGCTACCTTGTGAATCTGGGCAGATTGTCAACTTGTTTGCAATTTTGCCGATGTTGTTGTAGTTGATCCATGCATGCTATGCTATTGTTCTTTCCATTTCTAGCTTGAATTTTGTGCCTTCTTGATGGATGTAAGCTTAGATTTTCATGACTTGCACCGTAGTGAGTGCATCGAGCTCGTAAACATGCCTACTTGAGTTCTGTTTCAGCATGCTCTAGTTTTCACTAAGTCTGAGAACTGATTATGTTTTTGCCATGTTCTCATGCTTGCAATTGTATTTTCCGATCCCTTTTGGCTCAAGGTCACTAAGGGACTTTTGTTAAGCTCTTTGAGTAGCTCCATGCCATGCTTTACTTTGCCATGTTCAGATCCTGTAGCATGTAGTTTTGTTGCTCCGAAGAGTGCTACCTGATCTGAAATTCCAGACAAGTGTTAATTTCACTAAGTCTGAGATCTGTTTGTCATATGCATTTTTGCCATGCTTGTTTGAACCTGTTAATGGATGATTTGATCGTAGCTCAGTGCTAGACTTTTGTTAAGCATCTTTTATGCATCCCTGCCATGTATTTTGTTGTCATGTTTGGGTGCTGTAGCATGTTCATCTCATTGCATTTAGATGGCTACTTGCTGCAAATCGCAGACCGCTGTCATATTTGAATCGCTTGCCATTTCCAAACCGTAACTCCGATTCCGGCGTTCTTTATATCATTTTCAACCGATTTCATCTCATCTTTCCAGTGGCACACTTGGATTTCCAAGTTGAGGCCATGTTCATGCATTTCCTGTCATATCTTGCATATGCATCGCATCCCGCATCCCGCATATCATACCATGTTCATGTGTGGGTTGTTTATTATGTTGTGTGCTTCTTTCCGGTGTTGCTTCTTTGGGTTGGTTCCGGTAACGTTGCGTTTGTGAGGAACCGTTCGACTACGTCCGTTTGTCTTCTTCATGGACTCGTTCTTCTTCCTTGCGGGATTTCAGGCAAGATGACCATACCCTCGAAATCACTTCTATCTTTGCTTGCTTAGTTGCTCGCTCTTTTGCTATGCCTATGCTGCGATACCTACCACTTGCTTGTCATGCCTCCCATGTTGTTGAACCAAGCCTCTAACCCACCTTGTCCTAGCAAACCGTTGTTTGGCTATGTTACCGCTTTGCTCAGCCCCTCTTATAGCGTTGTTAGTTGCAGGTGAAGATTGAAGTTTGTTCCTTGTTGGAACATGGAGATGTTGTTCCTTGTTGGAACATGTTCACTTGTTGGGATATCACTATATATCTTATTTAATTAATGCATCTATATACTTGGTAAAGGGTGGAAGGCTCGGCCTTATGCCTGGTGTTTTGTTCCACTCTTGCCGCCCTAGTTTCCGTCATATCGGTGTTATGTTCCCGGATTTTGCGTTCCTTACGCGGTTGGGTAATAATGGGAACCCCTTGACAGTTCGCCTTGAATTAAAACTTCTCCAACAATGCCCAACATTGGTTTTACCATTCGCCACCTAGCCTTTTCTTTCCCTTGGGTCGGCCAGCCCAAGGGT
>NC_041393.1:316490-341031 GCF_002162155.2 Triticum dicoccoides | reverse complement strand
GGAGCACTCATCTGAGTGTGCCCTAAGAAAGAGATATGTGCAGCTCCTATCGGGATTTGTCGGCACATTCGGGCGGTGTTGCTGGTTTAGTTTTACCCTGTCGAAATGTCTTGTTGTACCGGGATACCGAGTCTGATCGGAACGTCTCGGGAGGAGGTCTATTCCTTCGTTGACCGTGAGAGCTTGTCATGGGCTAAGTTGGGACTCCCCTGCAGGGATTTCAACTTTCGAAAGCCGTGCCCGCGGTTATGGGCAGATGGGAATTTGTTAACGTCCGGTTGTAGAAAACCTGAAGTTGACCTTAGTTAAAATGAATCAACCGCGTGTGTAACCGTGATGGTCTCTTTCCGGTGGGGTCCGGGAAGTGAACACGGTTGTTGGAGTTATGCTTGACGTAGGTTGTTATAGGATCACTTCTTGATCATACTTTTATCGACCGTGCTTTGCCTTCTCTTCTCGCTCTCATTTGCGTATGTTAGCCACCATTTATGCTAGTCGCCTGCTGCAGCTCCACCTCATACCTTTACCTTACCCATAAGCTTAAATAGTCTTGATCGCGAGGGTGCGAGATTGCTGAGTCCCTGTGGCTCACAGATACTTCCAAAACCAGCTTGCAGGTGCCGATGAGTCCGTGCAGATGACGCAACCAAGTTCAGGAGGAGCTCGATGAAGATCGTGTCCTTTGTGTTGTTTCCTTTCCCGATGATCAGTAGTGGTGCCCAGTTGGGGGTGATTGGGACCGTGTCGCATGTTGGGGTATCTTTTATTTTGGCGCCGTAGTCGGGCCATGAGTGTTTGGATGATGTAATGTTATTTATGTACTTGATTGACGTGGCGAGTGTAAGCCAACTATGTTATCTCCCCTTTTATTATTATATTACATGGGATGTTTGTGAAGATTGCCTAACTTGCGACATATGCCTTCAATGCGATTATGCCTCTAAGTCGTGCCTCGACACGTGGGAGCTATAGTCGCATCGAGGGTGTTACAACACTCTTCCCTCATTGCTATGCATCACCATGATCTTGCGTGTGCGTAGGAAATTTTTGAAATTACTACGTTCCCCAACACTTTGGGTCCATAGTTATTAGCTAGATGGCTTCTTCTCTCTCCTTGGATCTCAATACAATGTTCTCCTCGATCTTCTTGGAGATCTATTCAATGTAACTCTTTTTGTGGTGTGTTTGTCGAGATCCGATGAATTGTGGGTTTATGATCAAGTTTATCTATGAACAATATTTGATTCTTCTCTGAAATCTTTTATGTATGATTGGTTATCTTTGCAAGTCTCTTCGAATTATCAGTTTGGTTTGGCCTACTAGATTGATCTTTCTTGCAATGGGAGAAGTGCTTAGATTTGGGTTCAATCTTGCGGTGTCCTTTCCCAGTGACAGCAGGGGCAGCAAGGCACGTATTGTATTGTTGCGATAGAGGATAAAAAGATGGGGTTTATATCATATTGCTTGAGTTTATCCCTCTACACCATGTCATCTTGCCTAATGCATTACTCTTTTCTTATGAACTTAATACTCTAGATGCATGCTGGATAGCGGTCGATGTGTGCAGTAATAGTAGTAGATGCAGAATCGTTTCAGTCTACTTGTCGCGGACGTGATGCCTATATACATGATCATGCATAGATATTCTCATAATTATGCACTTTTCTATCAATTGCTCGACAGTAATTTGTTCACCCACCGTAATACTTATGCTATCTTGAGAGAAGCCACTAGTGAAACCTATGGCCCCCGGGTCTATCTTTTATCATATAAGTTTCCAATCTATTTTACTTTGCAATATTTATTTTCCTATCTATATCATAAAAATACCAAAAATATTTATCTTATTATCTCTATCAGATCTCACTCTCGTAAGTGACCGTAAAGGGATCAACAACCCTTTTATCGCGTTGTTTGCGAGGTTCTTATTTGTTTGTGTAGGTACGAGGGACTTGCGTGTAGTCTCCTACTGGATTGATACCTTGGTTCTCAAAAACTGAGGGAAATACTTACGCTACTTTGCTGCATCACCCTTTCCTCTTCAAGGGAAAACCAACGCAGTGCTCAAGAGGTAGCAAGAAGGATTTCTGGCGCTGTTGCCGGGGAGATCTACTCACAAGTCAAGACATACCAAGTACCTATCACAAACTCTTATTGTCGGTGTCAAAACCGGCGGATCTCGGGTAGGGGGTCCCGAACTGTGCGTCTAAGGCGGATGGTAACAGGAGGCAGGGGACACGATGTTTTACCCAGGTTCGGGCCCTCTTGATGGAGGTAAAACCCTACGTCCTGCTTGATTAATATTGATGATATGGGTAGTACAAGAGTAGATCTACCAGGAGATCAGAGAGGCTAAACCCTAGAAGCTAGCCTATGGTATGATTGTATGTTGTCCTACGGACTAAAACCCTCCGGTTTATATAGACACCGGAAAGGGCTAGGGTTACACAAGGTCGGTTACAGAGGAGGAGATATACATATCCGTATTGCCTAGCTTGCAATTTTTCTTCAACCAAAGCATTGAAATTCTTTTGCGAACTCATAAATTCTTTAACACTAGTCTCAAAATTAGAGGGCATCTTATTAAAATTTCCATAAGAGTTGTTGTAGGAATTACCATAATTATTAGAGGAATTATCTGGAAACGGCTAGAATTAAAGTTTCCTCTATACGCGTTGTTACCAAAATTGTTCCTACCAACAAAATTCACATCCATAATTCATTATTATTCTCAAAAGGCATGTCATTAGGATCAGAAGAAGCACTTTTATTAGCAAACAATTTCATAAGTTCACCCATTTTTCCACTCAAAACATTAATCTCTTCAATCACATGAACTTTTTTACTAGTGGATCTTTCGGTGTGCCATTGAGAATAATTAACTATAATATTATCTAGGAGTTTAGTAGCTTCTCCTAAGGTGATTTCCATAAAAGTGCCTCCCGCGGCCCTAAAAGATTTCTAGAAGCAAAATTCAATCCAGCATAAATTTTTTGTATGATCATCCATAAATTCAAACCATGTGTAGGGCAATCACGTATCATTAATTTCATCATCTCCCAAGCTTGTGCAACATGCTCATGATCAAGTTGCTTAAAATTCATAATATCGTTTCTAAGAGAGATGATCTTAGCGTGAAGAAAATACTTAGAGATAAAAGCATCTTTGCACTTATTCCATGAATCAATACTATTTTTAGGCAAAGAAGAGAACCAAGTTTTAGCATGATCTCTAAGAGAAAACGGAAATAGCTTCAATTTAATAATATCATTATCCACATATTTTCTTCTTTTGCATATCACACAAATCAACAAAGTTGTTTAGATGGGTAGCGGCATCTTCACTAGGAAGGCCAGAAAATTGATCTTTCATGATAAGATTCAACAAAGCAGCATTAATTTCACAAGATTTAGCATCGGTAATAGGAGCAATTGGATTGCTAATAAAATCATTGTTGTTGGTATTGGAAAAGTCACATAATTTAGTATTATCTTGAGCCATCGTGACAAACAATCAATCCAACACACAATCACACAAGAAGCAAGCAAAAAAAGCGAACGGAAAAGGGTGAATAAAACGGCAAAGGTGAAGTGGGGGAGAGGAAAACGAGAGGCGAATGGCAAATAATGTAATGCGATGGAGAAGAGTTTATGATGGGTACTTGGTATGTCTTGACTTGAGCATAGATCTTCCTGGCAACGGTGCCAGAAATCCTTCTTGCTACCTCTTGAGCATGCGTTGGTTTTCCCTTGAAGAGGAAAGGGTGATGCAGCAAAGTAGCGTAAGTATTTCCCTCAGTTTTTGAGAACCAATGTATCAATCCAGTAGGAGATAACACGCAAGTCATCTAGTACCTGCACAAACAATCAAGAACCTTGCAACCAACGCGATAAAGGGGTTGTCAATCCCTTCACGATCACTCGCAAAAGTGAGATCTGATAAAGATGGTAAGATAAATATTTTTGGTATTTTTGTTATATAGATTGGAAAGTAAAGATTGCAAAATAGTAAAGAAGATGCGATGTAAATAAAAAGAGATGCAATATAATAAGAAAGAGACCCGGGGGCCATAGGTTTCACTAGTGGCTTCTCTCATGATAACATGTATTACTGTGGGTGAACGAATTACTGTCGAGCAATTGATAGAAGGGCGCATAATTACGAGAATATCTAGGCAATGATCATGAATATAGGCATCACATCCGTGTTAAGTAGACCGAAACGATTCTGCATCTACTACTATTACTCCACACATCGACCGCTATCTAGCATGCATCTAGAGTATTAAGTTCATAAGAACAGAGTAATGCATTAAGCAAGATGACATGATGTAGAGGGATAAACTCAAGCAATATGATATAAACCCATCTTTTTATCCTCTATGGCAACAATACAATACGTGCATTGCTGCCCCTGCTGTCACTGGGAAAGGACACCGCAAGATTGAACCCAAATCTAAGCACTTCTCCTATTGCAAGAAAGATCAATCTAGTAGGCCAAACTAAACCGATAATTCGAAGAGACTTGCAAAGATATCAAATCATGCATGTAAGAATTCAGAGAAGAACCAAATATTAGTCATAGATAAACTTGATCATAAATCCACAATTCATCGGATATCGACAAACACACCGCAAAAAGTATTACATCGAATAGATCTCCAAGAACATCGAGGAGAACTTTGTATTGAGAACCAAAGAGAGAGAGAAGAAGCCATCTAGCTAATAACTATGGACCCGAAGGTGTGTGGTAAACTACTCACACATCATCGGAGAGGCTAGAAGCCCTCCGTGATCGATTCCCCCTCCGGCAGATCGCCGGAAAAAGCCCCAGATGGGATCTCACGGGTACAAAAGGTTGTGGCGGTGGAAAAGTGGTTTCGTGGCTCCCCTTGATGTTTTTAGGGTATAAGAGTATATATAGGCGAAAGAAGTACGTCGGTGGAGCTCCGTGGGGCCCACGAGGGTGGGGGGCGCGCCCTCCTGCCTCGTAGCCGCCTGGCAGACTTCCAAACTTCCACTCCAAGTCTCCTGGATTACGTTTGTTCCAAAAAAGATCCCCGCGAAGGTTTCGTTCCATTTGGATTCCGTTTGATATTCCTTTTCTACGAAACACTAAAATAGGCAAAAAAACAGAAACTGACACTGGGCCTTCGGTTAATAGGTTAATCCTAAAAATAATATAAATGAGCATATTAAAGCCCATTAATCATCCAAAACAGATAATATAATAACATGAAACAATAAAAAATTATAGATACATTGGAGACGTATCAGATTTCACTAACCCTCTCTCTTTTCTTAACCTAGCCTACAACATACCACTAGTATGTGTATGTATCTGCTCCGTGTAGGGCAACAATAGATACCCTTGACCATCTTCGAGATTCCAACCATAAGTAACTTGAATATTTGTGGGCTTCTTTCATCACAAGTAGCCCTCACAATATTATTTATTATACTAAAATTTATTGGATTAGTACAATACTCCAAAGCATGCTGATGATGTGTCGGTGTGGAGATAAAATTTATGTCACTTATGCTAGTTTAGTGTGTCTTTGTATGATACTCGTGGCCATTTAGCCACTCTTTTTTTTTTCTAGTGATACATGGTTATTATGTTAGTCTTAGTGAAACCAAACGATATATACTCATTATGCTTTTCAAAAGAAGGTTTTATTGGATGCCAAGTCAAACGTGTGAACCTTTAGCTAGGGATTCCTCCCAAGTTCTTAAGTAGTACTTTATATCATGCAACTTTTTGTAAACATGCACTAGTAGAAAACGGCCCATTTGTCCCGGTTCCAAAGGCCCATTAGCCCTGGTTCTGAAACCGGGACTAAAACCCAAAATCTTTAGGCCCGGTTCATACAGAAGGGGCTCCATGTGGCCGCTGCGGGGAGCCCAGGCAGGAGGATCTTTAGTCCCGGCTGGAGCCATCCACGCGTCAGCATCTGGCAGGAGCTGGGGTTTTTTTGAAAGGGGGGGGGGTTAGGGGTTTTTGGGAGGGTTAATTTAGGGGTTTCATATTGTATTAGCTAGCTAATAGAGCGAAGTGTCCTCTCTTCTCCGTGTTTGGTCGAGCTAGCTATTATACGTATAGAGAAAACTCGACACGCTAGCTATTAAGCAAATGAAGGAACCATTAAGTACACAGGATCGTCATGAACATATACAGAGAGAAGTGATCGACCTCTCTTTCTCCGAGAGATTGGTCGAACAACAAGTTTTTGTATATCTATCCGACGCTACTAGCTACATATATACAATATAAGATCTCTTACAATCCCTTACATCTGATGTCAAATTCCATATCGTATTCTCCGGCTTTATGTACGACGTGGTCAAGAAACAATCCCGCCAATTCCTCTTGAATTGCTCGTATACGATCATGTGGTAGGAGTTCATCCCGCATCTGCCACATCTAATTTGAAGAAGGGGATCAATACACACACACATATATATACTATATATATATATATATATATATATATATATATATATATATATATATATGAATGAATGAAACTCAACACAAATGATGGTAATAAAATAAAATTGTGAATATCCGGGGTAGGGGAGGAGGGGAGAGGACAAGGGTTGGACCGGATCCCCTCCCTCCGCTGTTGCGGTGTTGGTAGGACGAGGGATTAGACGCCCTCCGCCCTCCGCCATCTGATCCGATCCAACATCCAACATCTCAATCCCACCGCCGTCTGATTCTTTTCTTAACCTAGCCTAGCCTACAAGAGAAGATACTTCTATGTGTATCTGTGTAGGAAGGATACTCTGCTAGCTCAAAAAAGAATATTGTTGTAGCTCGGATTAATTTGACAAAACAAAAAATAGTAACATAGGAGTATTTTATTATATTATTATTTATTATCATAAAATATACAAACAAATGGGTGTGCTTATCATCATCGTGTGGCCTGCTGCATCATCCCTCCGTTGCCAAAGCCAAAGCCAAAGCCAAAGCCAAAGGATGAGGCGCCGTCCAATCCAAACCCAAATCCATATCTCAATCCCGTTGCCGTCAGATGAATGGATTTCACTAACCCTCTCTCTTTTCTTAACCTAGCATGGAACATAGTACTACTATGTGTATGTATCTGCTCTGTGCAGGGCAACAATGGATACCCTTGAGCACCTTCCAAATTCTAACCATAAGTATCTTGAATCTTGGTGGGCTTCTTTCATCACAAGTAGCCTAACACATCTGAGCTATGCTCAGTTCACAAATATTACTTATTATAATAAAATCTTATTATAATAAAATTTATTGGATTAGTATAAGACTCCAAAGCATGGTGATGATGTGTCGGTGTGAGCATAAAATTTATGTCACTTATGCTAGTTTAGTGTGTCTTTCTACGATACTTGTGGCCATGTAAGCACTTTTTTCTAGTGATACTCATGGTTGTTATGTTAGCCTTAGTGAAACAAACGACACATACTGATTATGCTTTTCAAAAGAAGGTTTTATTGGATGCCAAGTCACACGTGTGAACCTTTAGCTAGGGATTCCTTCCAAGTTCTTAGGTAGTACTTTATATCATGCAACTTTTTGTAAACATGCTACCACTATCACAGAGACGAGTGGTCAAAATTTCATATACAAGAACACGGAAGAGCATGCTTTTAATGTTGCAGAATTATATTTTTTTATCATTATACATGTTATTCTATATCATCACACTTCCGATCACATGACGAGGGTGTCATGTCTTTTCCCGAGAGGCAAGACTAACCAACATAGAAGAGATGGATGTTCTAGTGACTTCTCCAACTTTAGCCTATCACCCGCCCCTACCACCACCATGTTGTTGGCTTACTATTCAAGGGATTTGCTTGACACATATGTTCCAGAGCTTTATACAAAGATATTTAAGGATATTAAAATAGTTGTGAACACATAGAATGCAATGTTTTTAAGATCCAAGGGGTCCGATTTAGTCAAATGTTTTTCTTAGCAATATTTCAGACAAGGACCTAAAGAAAAAGCGAATGTAGCTCTTAACACAAAATATAATTTTAATTGTTACGAACGTATTAGCAAATACATGACAACATTTATGACAAATAACATTGTATTGTAGATTTTATCAAAATCAATATGTTGCAGATTGTGCTAAGTATAAGAAAAAATGTTAACTAAAATCATATATTGCCGAAATAAATTATAAATAAGTTAAAATGTTTGTTATAAATAAATGTAAGACCGAGTTTTAGATATAGCTTTGATCGCATCGGTGAATCAGGTGAGGCGTTGTGGGGAGACCAAGAACACCAAAGCAAAGACAATTCAGAAATCTTTATTACTATTTAACTTTTTCCAATCACTCTTGCTTTTAAACAAACTATCAAACACTCATTGCAACTTTGTAGTTAAGAGAGATGTCACTAATGAAGTTATACTCCCTGGGTATATTCTCATTTACTAAAAACAATTATTTACCTTGTTGCCCTATTTTATTTTTGTTACCAATTATCTATATCATTTGTGTTTAATCTTGTAACTAGCAAGACAAGGGGATTGATAATCCTCTTGTCGTGTTGGGGACAAGCGTGTTTGTGATGCGTGCGTGTTTACTGCTAACTTTCTTCATTGGGAGAAACTCGTACTGAATTGATAACCTTGGTTCTCTGATTGAGAAAAGTACTTGCTTCCGGTCTACATCACCATTACACCTGGGGATCCCAACCACTCATGAGGGAGCAAGCAACGATCTTTAAGCCTTGGAGTATGCGCAAGTCTCGAGAAACATGCTTCTATGCAGCATGGGCGTCCTTGAGATGGCCCCTTACTGAACCGTCAAGGAGGTCCTCGGCCGACCCACCTTGACCGAGAGACGGCATGGTGAGTGACCCCTAATCGAAGACACCATCACCTCGCCCTCACCTCAGACTAAAAAACTAAACTACTCGTCATCGGATACGGCGAACCTCCTTGTTGGAGTCACCGGCCTCGTGGTCATGCCGGGTGAAACGACTGCGCCTCCTCCTTGTCTGCGAAGAGCTACTCACGCGCCATGTCCCCCCCTCCAGGTCGATGAAGCGGTGGTTTTCCGCCACCTCCGCCTCAGACCAGGTAGACTCGTTGATGTCCTGCCGCTCTGCGTCCTCCGTTTGGGTGAGCTCAAACTCTACTAGCGTGACCTCCATGCTGAACTTGGCATGAGCATCCTCCTCCTCCTCATCCGATTGTGGCTCCTCCTCTTCTTGCCCCGTATCTTCAATCTCCTCTTGCCCCATCTCTTCCAACTCCTCCTCGCTCCAACCTTCCTACTCCGTAGGCAGGCTAGCCGCAGTGCGTGGCGCTCCTCCGTGGTTTGCATTTCCGCCCGATGCTCCAGGGTGAACAACTTGTAGTATGTCGCCTTGGTGCGGACGGCGGCGACGACCGGACGACAAGCTCGAATTGGAAGTGAATTGGGTAGGAGGGAATTTACCCTTTCCCTTTTCTTTTTCTTTTTCTTGGTACTCTGTCATCCCCTCCTCCCCTACCTACGGGTCCCACCCAACCCAGCCCAAAGCGGGTTCCCCTCCCCCAATCCAATCCAATCCAATCCAATCTCTCTTCTCTCTCTCTCTTCTTCTTCTTCTTCTTCTTCTCTTTGTCGGTCACGCGCTTCTCTTGTCTCGTCCCTCAGATGAGATGAGATGAGATGAGATGAGTTGATTGATTGATTGGTTGCAGAAGAGGTAGTCGGCTCGGCGAATTTCATCCCCTATCCCACCAGACTAGCGGACGGACGACCAGAGCCATGGACATGGAGGATTCCTCCCCATGCTCCTCCTCCTCCTCGCCGGCGCCGGCGGCGGATTTCGTCGACTACCTGGGCCCCGACACCTCCGCCACCGTCTTCACCATGCTCCACCACCCCGCCGACCTCGCACGCGCATCCGCCGTCTCCCGATCCTGGCGACAATTCGGTATCTCTCTCTCTGGATCTGGCCTCCCTATTCGATTCATCCATGTCCGGAGCATTTATCTACATATCTACTCCGAATTTATAGATAGATTCTGCTCTACTCCTACCTGTTTTGTTTAGTTTAGCAAGCACTAGTACTGATTTCCGATCCAGATATGAAATCAGTCTAATGAATGAATGAATGGATGAATCAAAAGCTATGCTCTGTTTTTTCTCTCGTCTTCTTCTTATAAAAGATTACTTCTTTCTTGTGCTCTGCCGTTACGTCTATAGTTATCGACAACCAGTTCAGCAAGCTGCAGTGCCTGCGGGCCTGCCCGGAGGTCTCCACCTTCACCCAAGTCGACGTCACCACCACCACCTCCAGAACCCTGGCACGCCGGGATCAGGACACCGCCACGAGCGCTGACGACAAGCTCCATCGGGACCACAGGGTGTACATGCACCTCAGCCACGGCCTCCTCACGCCCTACAAGCCCAGGGACTGCATCATCCACTGCATCGGCGCCTCCAGCACCGACAACTTCCCCGACGAGACCATCGAGAACACCCTCGAGCCTGTCGACCGCCTCGAGTCCAACAGGCCCTCCTACTGGTCCAGCGGTGGCCAGAGGGACCCCGCCACCGCCGAGTGCCTCATATATCGCCTCCAGGCCGATCTCTGCCTCATCCAAGAGATCAAGCTGCAGCCATTCAAAGGTCTGCTGTCACTGCATCCTCCCTTCTTTCTGTATATATGGCTGGTTCAAAACAAGTTAAAAGGCCTCAGGTGTGTGTGTGTGTGTGTGTGTTAAATAATAACAGTACTTCCCACCATGCGTCGTTGCAGCGTTTTTCCAGCATGGCGATCCCATATATTCGCCAAAGAGCATCCGGGTCCAGATGGGCTATCCAAGGTCACCGCTACGCCCTGAAGCACTTGTCTGTGATGAAAATGAGGGCCAGTTGATTGATGACAGAAACTATGTCTGGACCTACACATCTCCAGAATTCCCGATGCTGCAGGTCAGTTGCTTCTAGAAAATAGGTTTTGCAGCTCAGTTGAATAGATATATCTGATTGATATCCCCAGGCCTATATGTCGTCCTTTGCACGCTCAACATAAGGATCTCTTCTCTTGTAGAAATAAATCAAACAGCTTATATAGAGCATGAACAATTCTTAAAAGCCTGAGCATGAAGAAATTGCATTTGATCGACCTATCTCTAGCAGTGTTCTAAAAGTGTTTATTACCTGGATTTTTTTTGTTTAATAATGTGTCTATATGTTTGCAGTCGCCTTGTGCTGGTATGTATGTAAACCTGCTGAGTCAGTAACATTATTATTCCAGGAAAATGTCTTGCAATCCTTCAAGCTGCCACACCCGGTTCTGTGTATTGGTGGGGTGGTCAAGGTTGAGCTTCTTGGGAGAGTTCAGAAACAGGCAATCGATGGTCTCTACTACATATGGTGAGTTGTGTCGTGCGACTGTGTGGAGCTAGATAAATAATTGCACACATGTGCTTACTAATCATGTATGTATGTATGTATGTGCTTGCTTGCTTTCCAGCATATCTCATGTCCAAATAGTGGGGAAGGCACTGTCACGAGACCTCGGGGTCGTTCCTCGCGGGAACGGCCTGGTCCTGAACTACTATCTGGATCCCCGTACATGCGGCGTTCCCCGCAGCGAGTCGTCACGGGACAATGGGCGCAGCAGGTGGCAGGGCTTGGCGTCGAGGATCTGGCATTCTGGCACGGCGCGAGGGATAGGAGGGCTGAACCAGACGCTGCTGAGCAGACTGTTTGGCGGTCCGTTGCGGCTCGTGGTCGTAGTGGACGAATCGGAAGGGGAGGAGGAGGATGATCTTCCTTAGAAGGAAGGAAGGAAGTCAAGGGAGGAGGGTCTTATTTGATTTGATTTGATTTTCTGCACAAAAGAAACATGTGATAGTTACTGCTACATTACATTACATTACATATAATATAAGAGTGGCTGTCCTTCAGTTGTAATCAAATCAATCTAAGAATGCCATTCTTGTTATTATCTACTCCCTCCGTTTGAACTTTGAACTAAAACCAACCACGGCAAGTATGTATTTTGGAACGGAGGGACTACTAGTTAAAAGAAAATGCATCTGTTCATCAATCTGTAAAAATGAATCCATTTGGATTTGCAAGAATGAAGTAAAAATACATATCTATCAAAGCACCTACTACTAGCTGTAGATAACACTAAAATGAATAAATTCAAAATCTGTGAGTGAATGAATTTGGATTGCATCAACATCTTGAGTCTCTCGATGTTTAAAATGGATAATCTGAAGAATGGATTCAGAAAAATGAATGTAGCTTCAGTCCATTTGGATTTGCAAACATAAATGGAAACCAAAGCTACTGCTCTTCATCTTGAATCTTATTAGGGGTGAGTGAATGAATGAATTGGATTGGATTTGGAAGAAACATCCACACAATCTTGAGTCTTGAAAAAATCAATGGAAAGAATGGATTTTTATTCGGCACAAGAATGGATTTTTAGCCCAGTGAGCGGCAGCTAGAAAAGAATGCTGCTGCGGCTGCCGCGCCACCGCCGCCGCCACCTCGCGCCGGCAGCATGCCAGAGCCGCGGCCGTAGCCGACCACGCGCGCGCAGGCCGCCACGCCGCCGCGCTCACCGTCTTCCGCCGCGTCCTCGCCGCCCACCCGGCCGCCGCGGTCGACGAGCTCGCCTACTCGGCGCTCCTCCGCTGCCGCGACGCCCGCCTGGCCTACCAGATACACGCGCAGGCGTGCCGCCGGGGCCTCGCCGCCTCCAACCCCGTCCTCGCCTGCTCCCTGCTCGCCTTCTACTCCGCCGCCCGCTCCGACCTCCCGGCCGCCGCCAGGCTGTTCGACGAAATGCCGCGCAGGGACGCCGTCGCCTACACCGCCATGATGTCGGCTTTCATCCGCGCCGGCGACTGGGCACAGGCCCTCGCGCTCTACCCTCGCATGCTCGCCGCGGGCGCTGCGCCACCCACCGAGCACACCTTGGCCAACCTGCTGGCTCTCTGCGCCTCCAGGCGCCTCTGTTGCCACGGGAGGCAGCTCCACGCGCAGCTCCTCCGCTGGGGGGCCGACCTCAACCTGGTGCTCAAGACCGCGCTCCTCCACATGTACTCCAGCTGTGGCTTCATGGACCACGCGCACGCCGTGCTCTGCTCCACGCCCGACACCGACGTCGTGCTCTGGACGGCCATGATTGCCGGCTACTCGCGCGCAGGAGACCTCCAGGCCGCTCTGCGCATGTTCCGTCGCATGGAACATGCTGGCGTGCTGCCCAGTGCCTTCACCTTCTCCGGGATCATCACCGCCTGTGCTTCTTCTTCCTCTGCCCAGCCCCAGGCGTCACAGATTGAGACTGGACGGCAGCTCCATGCCCGCGTCTTCAAGTTTGCTCTGGCGCACGACATCTCTGTCTGCAACGCGCTCGTCGACTTGTACAGCAAGTCATCCGCCTGTCTGCTCGACCTGCTCCACGCGTTCAGCGCCACAGACAGCCCGAACGTGGTGTCCTGGACCGCCTTGATCGCTGGACTTGCACGCCATGGCAGAGACAAGGATGCATTTGCGGCGTTCGCAGAGATGCGGGCCAGCGAGGTGCAACCCAACTCATTCACCGTCTCCACCCTTCTCAAGGGCTGCAGCTCCTCCCCAGAATCAGAATCTTTCCTACATGCTACAAAAATCCATGCTTATGTGCTCAAGACCAGCCTTGGGTCTTTGGATGTGTCTGTTGGGAACTCGCTGGTCGATCTTTATTCCAGGTTTGCAAGAATGGATGACGCGTGGGCAGTCGCGACAACAATGGCCTGTGCAAGGGACAACCTCACATACACAAGCCTTGCAAAGGGGCTGAATCAGATCGGTCTTCCAAGCAAGGCCCTTGAGTTGCTAGTCCTCATGTTTCGTGAGGAGGTTCGTATCGACGGTTTCAGTCTCGCCTGCTTCCTCTCTGCTGCCGCGACATTGCCATCCATAGAGCCTGGGAAGCACTTGCACTGCTGCTCGCTGAAATTGGGATTGAGCAGTCAGGTCTCAGTTTCCAACAGCCTCATCAACATGTACAGCAAGCACAAGTGTCTGGAGGATGCTAAGAGTGTTTTCCACTCAATCAGGGAGCCAAGTGTCGTGTCGTGGAATGCACTAATATCTGGGCTGGCATACAATAATGAATGCTATTGTGAAGCGCTGTCGGTTTTCGAAGACATGACATTGGCTGGGGCACAGCCTGATAGCATCACTTTGTCTGCTGTCCTTTATGCCTGCACTCACGGTGGCTTGGTTGACATTGGCATCAACCATTTCAACTCCATGAGGAATTCGTTTGGTGTTTCCCCACAAAGAAGCCACTACACACTCTTTCTGGATATGTTAGGACGAGCGGGCCGTCTTACAGAGGCGGCGTGCACCATTGAGGCCATGCCCATCCGGCCTGACGTGTCCATGTACAAGAATCTGTTAGCATTTTGCGAGCTCCATAATGATGTGGTTGTCGCAGAAAATATTGCAAGGAAGGCACTGGAGTTATACCCATCGGTCACAGTATTTCAGAATATCCTTTCAGGCATCAGTGGTGCTCCATGGAAACACAGGATGAAGAGTGATGCCTAACCTATGCGCGCTATCATCTGTTTCTCTATGCCAGGTTCTCGGATTCTTCCTATATGGATTTCCAGTTTTCCACTCAGAAAAAGAGCCATTTCTTTCGACGTCTGCACATCAAGCATGGGATGATGAGAAGAAGAATGCAAGATTCTTTCAGGGGCCTTTTGCTCTTGAAGGATCTATAGAAATTCCACTGCATTGAAACTTCTATGAAATAGATTATTGTTCCACCCCATTCTGAATCAAGCTCTCTTAGATTCACTGCAGTCTGCTTTATTAGTCAATTAACGAAGCAAACCACCCTCTCATACAATGTCAATGATTTGCTTGGTCTAAACTCTAAATTATGATGCTTCTGTCTTGCATTGAATTGACACTCTTTGCCTGGATATATATTTTACTCCTGCGTTACATGCAGAAATAAATAGCCTCTAAAGTAAAACCTACACCATGCGAACAGATAGATTGTAGAATGACACAGCAGCTTTTTCAGAAGAATACATAGGCAGAATTTCCGAGTACTTGTTACAGCAATATCTATCCTGTGGTTATATATATATATATATATATATATATATATATATATATATATATATATATACATACACACGTCCGTGCACTAACAGAAGTTTTCTTATAAGGGTGAAATGATGTCCATTTCTGCTTCACAGGGGCAAGGATAGGATAAGCCTCGGGAAACAAATAAACATCGCGTGGAAGATTCTGATCCATCGACATTTGCCGAAGCCCTTCTCGGATCCTTCACTCATGATATTGTCGGTAATTGATTGCATCCACACGGTGTATATATCTGTGAGAATCACTATTCTTCTGATTGTAGAATTTTCTGGGATATTAGTTTTTCCTTACATGAACTGCTTGAATATGTTATACAACACGTCGAGCACCATATCCAATCTTCGTGCGACAAATGACCAGAAGCGGAAATTATATGCTAGAAGATGCACGATAATAGGCTCCACGTATAATTTGTAGAGCTTCACAACAAATGACCAGAAGCGGATAGAATATGCAACAAGATACACGATAACAGGCTCCAGGAGGAATTTGTAAAACTTCACAAAGGACTGGACTAGTGCTTCTGGATTCTGTAGAAAATCTGCATGTATATATACTTTCATGCTTAGCTGGATTTTAATTTTTAAGTACTAGTACTATGGTTTATACTACTACAGAGTTTATACATACCTTCAGCTTGTTTTGGAAGTAGGTCGAACAAAAAGGTAACAAATAGAAGTATGTCCTGTAAGAATTGGAATGTTCCATGGAAGGCAATTAGCTAGAGGCAATATAGTTGGATGCAGCAGCAGAAACAAGCTATTAGTAATAGTATGCGTACCAATGCCAGATTTACTGGTTTCACAGGTGACTCGTTGAAGATGTGGACTTTCCTGCGGTGTCAATTAGAGAATATGCGCCATTAGAAAGAGCATACCAAGATGGAAGCACGATGTTGTGTAGAAATTAGAGAATATGGAGTGAGTATCAATTTCAGCTACCTAATAAGAAGCGCTTCTCCTTTTGCTGAACACGTGTAGAAACTGCAGCCTTTGGTAAATGGTATGATCTTACCGTTCCACTCTGCAACAAAGATGATATCATTATCACTTACCAGGTTGCCTGCCACTTATTTGTTTGAATTCCATGCTACAGGAACTTACCAAGGTGCCACATTGCTGCAGCAACAGTGGGTTCTACTCCGTGACAGACCTCATCAATGGCAAATTTGACATTCTTTCTCATAGCTTCCATAAGCCTTGCGAAGTAGGTAATCGTATTCTGCAGGCAGCAAAGTAGTTGTTGTCCAGTGGTCAAATATGCAGGGGACTCAACCATGAGTTGTTGGGGCATGTGAGAAAATGAGGTGCGGGTAAAACCTTGATGTCCAGTGGTTTATAATATGAAGTGTGCTTGACGGTGCAATCAGGGTGAATCAGCTGCGTGAGCCGCGCGATGTCCTTGTCATTGAGGGAAGAGTAGAACTCCTGAATCACATTTGTCATGGGTGAAGATGGTAAGGTATTACCTCCGCGGTCAGCATTGTTGAGTCCCCCCGTTGCATTTGGCACTGGTATCGCTCGTATGGGCTTTGGCGAATATTGTTGCCTCTTCCCCCACTCGGCGCTTATCTGCTGGCGTTGGGACAGTGGGCGTTGTTTTAGGTTGAAAGAGGGATGATAGTGGAAAGAGACGAGCTTGAGGGCAGAGTTCATGGTGTTGGGGGTTTGAATGCAGAAAGATGTGAAGGCATGGAGGAATGAGGTGTGATATAGTGTTGCTGGGCATTTTTGGTTGCTTGGCTATTAGAGAATGAATCTGAGTATAGCAGGGAGGCTTCCTGGCATGGAATGCGATGGAATAATTAGCGTGGTGCATTGCTAAAGCATAAAGATTTGTTACGATATGAGGTAAGGAATGTCTTCCTACATAATTTATGGAGTCATGCCAATCTGTAAAAAGGGATAACTTTGTTCCTTGGTTTTCTTTATGCTCTGATTTACTTTACATTGAGTTCCTTGGTTGTCTACAGAAAAGAAGATAAGTGACTTGTGATTGTGAAGGGAGGAAGAAAAAGAGAAAGAGAAAGAGAAAGAGAAGGCTGTATGTATGTCTTGGGAAAGGGAAAGTTTGGTTGTCTGTCACTTCCGGAAGAAGCCTAAGACTGCCTCTCATACAATGTCGTTGATGATTTGAGTTCTGGTAAGCATTATGTCCAACTCTAGTGATATTTGTTTTGTCTTGCATTGGACTGAAGCATTCTTTACCTGGATATTCTACTCCCACAAAAAGGGAAAATAATCTGGAACATGGAGTCAATTTCAAGCTTCAAATGGAATATGTAATGCTACAGACGGAAATAGATTTTTCGATAAAGCACACGGAAATAGATATCTTTACATTGCTGTCAGGGTTAAGCTTAGCACGAGACTTGAAAGTGTTTAAACTCTCCTGTGAAGTGCAGACTGTACTGTGGGGTCTTAAAGAAAAACCTACAACTACACAAATAGGCAAATATTATAAGATGCTACTGCAGCTGTTACACAAGAATCCGTAAGCAGGATATCCCGGGGGCATTTTATTAGATGCTGGAAATTAGTACGCAGTATAAGAATGTAACAATGGTATTCGTCAGTTCTTCTTACAACAATACCCTGTGGTTATATACATGCATCCCTATGCTAACGACCATTTCCTTTTAAGAGTGAAATGATGTCCATTTCCGTTTCACAGGAGCAAAGTAGGAAGCCTCTGGGAAACAAACCGACATCTTGTGGCATATTCTGAGTCATTGACAGTGCCTATACCGCAGCTGGTTGTTGTAGGTCCGGTCCTTCGCTGATCCTTCACCCGTGATGTTGCCGGTAATTTAATTGATTGCAACCACACAGGCTATCTTCTTCCAGATTTGTTTTTCTTCTGAATGTTACATTAGTTCCTTATTACAGGAACCGCTTGAATATGTTATACAGCATGTTGAGCACCATAGTGAATCCTTGTGCCACATATGACCAGAAGCGGGTATAATATGCAAGAATTGGGACGTCGGTATAATATGCAACAAGAGGGACGATAAAAGGCCCGCAGAATTTATAAAACCTTGCGAAGAACCGAGCTAGTGCTTCTTTATTCTTTAGGAAACCTGCACGTGTAATTCCATGCTTAGCTGGATTTTAACACCATAATACTAGTTTATACTGCACAGCTGATTTGATGAAGAGCATACCTTTAGCTATATATGGGAATGTGTCGAACACGTTGATCACAAAATTAAGTATTTCCTGTAAGCATTGGAATATCTCATCAAGATTTTAAATGGAACTAATATTTTAGTTGGGTGCAGCAGGAAAAACAAGAAGCTGGTTAGGTTAGTACGCGTACCAATGCCAGCTTTCCTGGTTTCAGGGGTGACTCGTCGAAGATATGAACTTTCCTGCAGGGTGGGTGAATGAAAACATTTCTGTGTCAGGTCAAGGGGAGCATTACCTACCTCTAAGAGAAAAATATCTATCTAGAGGCCAAACCACCAAAGCATTATACTTCCAACAGCTTGCCTGACATGGATGGATGGAAACACTGAAACACTGTATTATGTAGAAATTAAAGGACATACATTAGTTATTAATCTCATCTACTACCTAATAAGAAGGGCTGCTCCATTTGCTGAGCACATGAAGAAACTGCAGCCCTTGGCAAATGGGATCATCTCCCCGCGCCACTCTGCAACATGCAGCATGATGATACAATTATCCTTCTTATCCTCCACTTATAATTCCAATTCCATGGTGCAGGAGGATCTTACCAAGGTGCCACATTACTGCGACGGTGGGTTCTACTCCTTGACAAACCTCATCGATAGCAAATTTGGCATTCTTCCCCATAACTTTGATAAGCCTTGTGAAGTAGGTATGGGTATTCTGCATGCATCAAAGTTGTTTCTGTGAATTCCAAGTATGGGAACCTGGCTTTAAATTAATAGCCTGATGGTTAAAATATGCAGAGGACTGGAGATATTGGAGCAGATGAAAACCTTGACGTCCAGCGGTTTGTAGTATGCAGTGTCCTCGATGACGCAATCAAGGGAAATCAGCTTCTCGAGTCGTGTGATGTCCTTATCATTGAGGGAGGAGTAGGACTCCTGAATCACATCTGTCAGGGGTGAAGATGGTAAGTTATTACCTCCACGGTAAGCACCGGTTCCATTCGGCCCTGGTATGGCTCGTATGGGCTTTGCTGAACATTGTTGCCTCTTCCGCCACTTGATGCTGATCTGCTGGTGGCGGGACTGCGGGCGCTGTTTTAGGATGAAATAAGAGGGAGAGTGGAAGGAGATATGTGTGAGGGCAGAGTTCATGGTGTTTGGGTGTTTGCATGCAGAAAGAGGTGAAGGCATAGTGGAATGAGGTGTGATATAGTCATGTATAGCTGGTGGGCATTTTCAGTTGCTTGGTGGTTAGAGAATGAATCTGAGTATATATATATATATATATATATATATATATATATGTATATATATATAGCCTATAGGGGAAGAAGCTTCCTGGCATCAAATGGAATTTCCGTGGTGCACCGTTAAAGCATAAACATTTGTTTGTTACCATATGAAGTAAGGAATCACTTCCACTATAATATACAGAGGCTGGCAAGGTAAGAATCATGCCAATTTGTGAAAAGGTATTGCTTTGTTCCTTGGTGCTCCTTTTGCTATGCTTTACATTGAGTTTCCCTGAAGCTTTACATTGAGTTTCCCTGAAGAAGGAGAAGCCTGCTAAGACTGCCTTCTTGGAGGGTGGCTCGACTTCCCAACTTGTTTCTTTGAATACTTTCCACATGGACGCCAGCTTACTTGGTTGCGCCATAGGTAATTGTTCCAATGCATCCTGCTCCTGCTGCTGCAATCACAAATGAGCCAGTACAGAGGCGGCATGCACTGTTGAGGCTATGCCCATCCAGTCTGACTTGTCGACTCTTTTCGAGTCAATGCAGAGTTATATGGTATGATGGTATCCGCTTATGGTTAGTTAACCAAGGAATTCACCATCCCACACACACCCAAGGAATAACACATAGGCACAATATAGTAATATTAGTTAGAATGTGATAGTAGCATTGCTCAGTACTTCCTGTCTTTCTTACAACAATATATATACATCCCTACAAATGCTGACAGTCATTTTCTTTAAGAGTGAAATGACGCCCGTTTTTGTTTCGCAGGAGCAAGAATAGGATGAAATAAACCAGCATTACAGGGTATCTTTGAGAACTGCTGCTATTCTTCTGAAAATGTGGGATTTCCTGTTGTATTGTATTGCCTCCTTACATCAACTCCTTGCATATGCTATACAAAATGAGGAGTCCCGTAATCAATCCACCCGCCACAAATCTGAAAAGACGTGCGATATGCTCCACGCAGAGTTCATAAAGCTTGACAAAGGACCCAAGCCCTGCTGCGTCCTGTAGAATTCCTGCATGTGTGCATCGATGCTTAGCCGGGTTTTAAGTGGTTCTAGTTTATTACTGTACTAAAAAGTTGAATTTATATATGAAGCACAAACTTTCAGCTGATTCTGGTTTTTTGTCGAACGAATAGGCAACGGAATGAAGTATGTCCTGCAGGGATTGGAATTAGCTAGAGGTAGTCAGACTAAGAAATATAGTTGGATGCAGCAGCAGAATAAATTATGCCTACCAATGCCCGGTTTCCTTGTTTCACAGGTGAGTCGTTGAAGATATCAACTTTCCTGCAGCGTGGCATGGGTGAAAACATTTAGTTATTACATCTAAAAGAAATATAATCTCCAAGAGATGGATGGAAATATAGAAACACGGTATTAATATTATACGGTTGCTTGGTGGTCAGACAAGGAATCTGAGTGAGTACATACATATGGATGGAATAATTCGCGTGGTGGTGCATTGCTAAAGCATAAAGATTCGTTACGATATGATGAAGTAAGGAATATCTTCCTACATAATAATGTACAGAGCCTGCAGGCAAGAATCAGTAAAAGGTACGTATTTGCTTTCTTCCTTGGGTTTTTTTTACATTGAGGTCCTGAGAGATCGAGTATAGGAGGCATGCATGTGTTGTCTACTACAGAGAAGAAGAGAAGAGAAGACGCATGTGTTGTCACTTGCGGAAGAAGCCTAAGACTGCCTTCTTGGATGGCGGCTTGTACTTGGTGGACTTGCCGATAGCTTTCTTGGCGGCCGCAGAAAGAGGAGGGGCAGCACCAGCAGCAGGAGCAGAAAGAGGAGGGTCTTGCTCCCTGCCCTCATCCTCAGCTGTCTCCTCCAGTCCGCTCGGCGCTGCCCATGGCTCGTCCGCGTCTTCTTCTGAGAACACTCTCCGCATCGTCTGCAGCTTATTTGGCGGCGCCGGAGGAGGTAACTGGGCAAATGCTGCCTTCTCCGTCTTTGACGGGCTATAGTCGTACGCAGGATCTGTCTCAAGCTGTTTGGTTTTGCCCGCTGCCGCTGCTGCTACTTGTTTCGTGATGCTCTCCACCTCAAACGAATCCCCCTCGTCGTCGTCTGATAACGCCAGCTGCTGCTGCTGCTGCTGCTGCATTTGCATTTTCATTTGCTGCTCTTGCTCAGCCGCCTGCTTCATCCGCTGCTCCTGCTCAGCCAACTGCTGCTTCATTCGCTGCTCCTGCTCCTGCTCCATCTTCATTTGCTGCTCCTGCTCAGCCACCTCCTCCTCCTGCTGCTGCTGCTGCTGTGCCTGTACATGCTGCCCTTTATGGGCATGGCCACCACCAGGCAGTGTCATGTCGTCGTCGGAAGAGTCGCTGATGAGCTCCACGTCCACCGCCGCCACCTCATGAGACCTGCTGCTGTACTCAACGGTAGGCTTCACCTCCTCCAACATTGTTGCTGCTTCTGCTTCTGCTGCTGCCAAAGCTTCTTCTTGTTCTGCTGCTGCCTCTTCTTCTTTGTTGGCGGAGGCGTAGGCATAGGCATAGGCATAGGCATAAGCAGTGGCACCCGCAGAGGAGGAAGACGTGGACGAGGAGCTGCTCTCGCGGCTGGCCTCGGGAACCGTCACCGGCTGGCCCTGCATCTTCTCGGTGACGAAGTAGGGCCTGAAGCGGGATGGCCGGAAGTCGCTCACGTACGGCGCACCCACGGTGAAGCTCTCATGCCGTCGGAACAGCATGGCATTCTTCTGCGCTGCCGGGGCCCCTGGGATGGACGACGGCTCCGGTGGTGCTTGGTGCTGGAGATCGTCGTCCATATCATCGAAGAAGGGGTTGCGCGAGGGGCGTAGGCCGAGCATGGAGGGTGCGGAGTCGGGGAAGTTGTCGTCTTCGTCGTAGGGCCCGTCGAGGTCGAAGGGGTTCCTCTTCCTGGTGGCGATGCTGAGCTTGGACGGGTCGTCAAGCTCCATGACGTGCTGCTGGTGGTGGTGGTGGTGGAGAGGTCGCTGGTGGCCGCGGGCGCGGCGCCTGGACATGAGCTTCTCGACGGTGGCGTTCATCTCGAGCTCGAGCGAGCCGATGTTCTCGATGCTCTTGGCGTCATCAGCCGTCCACGCGACGGCCCGCACCGCGTCCTTTTTCTCGGAGCGCTGGTGGTTGTGCTGCTTTTCTTCGTGGTCAGAGTCGGTTGATTCTGATTCGCTGTTGGCGGCGGTGTCGGGGAAGGAGGCGTGCGAGGTGGCGTTGGACATGGTGGGTGGGTGGTGGTCATTTTCGTCGACGGAGGAGGAGGAGTCGCTGGATTCGTGGGAGGGTCGGTGGTGATGTGTGGTGATGGCGCCTGTGGTGCTTGGTTGGACTTGAGGTGGGCGGTGGCTGATCTTGTTGTAGACATGTGGGTCGTGGTCCTGGGGCACGCTGTGGAGGAGGACGAGGCCGAGGAGGAGGGCGGTGAGGACGAGGACGGGGGCGGCGGCGAGGATGAAGGCGAAGACGGGGTAGACCAAGGCGTAGGTGAAGGCGAGGAAGAGGAGGAAGCAGAGGAGGAGAGGGTGGCGGTGGAAGAAGGCCGGCACCCCCTCAATCTCCTCCTCCTCGTCCATGGCACCGGCACCGGCACCACCGCAGGTCGACCGCCGGCGCACCCGATGAGCTCACAACATGAACATGGTGGATCTGCATGCATCATCAAGACAATAACAGCAGAAGAAGAATGATCAGGAATGAATGAAATGATCTCCAATCCTACGGGGGAACGCACGCATGATGCATAATCAAAATGAAATGAATGAAATTAACAAGGACGACTGAATGAATCGATCGATTACAGGAGAGGAGAGGAGTGGGAATTAACGAATGCATGTAATTAATTACCAGGATCTTAATTAACCGGTAGAGATTGTGGTTTGTTGAGGAAGGAAGGCAGTCAGTGAGGCAGGCAGCCAAGAAAGACGGACGGATGCAGGAATGCCATTTTTTGGTCCATCCACCTGCTACTACTATTCTTGTCTCCTCCATCTCTCTCAAACTGAGGACACACAAAATACATTTTTTTTTACAAAACATCCATAACTTTATTCATAATCACAACTGTTACATGTACAACAATGCCTTTGGGTTCAAGCTCCAACAAACTACAAACCAGGGTTGGAATTTCATATTTTGGTGGGTCTCAAATATTTGGAACCCTGAAATTTTGAGCCAGAGATTACAAGTACTCTTATTTTTTTATTTTATTTAGTGAATACTGGAGAAACTCACAACCCCAAAGTAATCTGAGATCTGCTTCAAAATTTTGCATATTTTGGTGACGTCTGAAATTGTTTTCTTTTCAAAATTGAAAACCATGCTACAAACCAACTCGCATAACTATGAATTACGATGAAATCTCTCGGAGACATCTTCCTAGTGGTATCAATCTTTGCAAGATGAAATACTGCCAAGTAAAGAGGCTCTAATTTGACAAGTTCATGGTTTCTGTTAGCCCCTTAAGCCCTTCATCTAAAAAGATGACAAGTCGTGAGCAATGAAGGAACTTGGGCTGGGGATGATCCACCAACAGTCGAACCACAAGATCTTTCACCATAGTAGCGAGGGAACATTTCAACTCCACATAGAATAAAACTAATTAATAAAAGCAACATGACACAATAACATAAACTCATCTGATCGGAATAATCTGCTCCAAGTCTTTTCTGGCTTCATGAGAAAGAATTGGAATAATTTCATTCACAAAAGCACTATGAGACCATCTCACCAGAAAGACTCCTCCGCCGACCACGAAACACTTAAGTATCCGAGGCCCCCCTCCCTCACTCAGCTCCAAGATGGTAACCAGAGACGAGGGATTTCCTACACCGACTGTTGTTCTTCGTCCTCAAACCCTAACTCTTCTAAGAAAATACTGCTAGTAGCCTATAGATAATATGAAGATAAGAGATCCCTCGCTCGACTCTCCCTCACCCGCGAGGTTACTTCACTTGGCTCTATCCCTCCTTGTTCTCTCCACCTCCCCTTGACGGTGCCATGCCCCCTGCCC
>NC_041393.1:304637-316253 GCF_002162155.2 Triticum dicoccoides | reverse complement strand
ATGGAGGACAAAAGAGGCCCAACGACAGTAGAGCGGCCCAAGCCTGTACTCGATTTCTATCGACAATCCGGAGTGCATCACCACCTTGGAGGGCAAGACAAGGACTCCTTCACATATTAGGCTAGGAATCCACATGTATACGACATGTATAAGCCGACCTGGTTAGCTACCAAACGTAGCTTAGGACAACTCCTCGACCGACTCGAGATTTGTAACCTTGGATCATCCACCTATATAACACCTGACAGGGACCCCTCGATAGGCACATTATTCTAGTAGAGCCCGAGGTCTCAACCCCTAGATGATCTTGCGGTCGACCCCATGTAAACACAAAGAATCAACCCAACCAAACACTGGTAGAAAAAGGGCCTGTTGTCCCGGTTCGTAAGGGCCTTTTGTCCCGGTTCTGGAACCGGGACTAAAGGGTCGGTACTAATGCCCTGTCCCTTTAGTCCCGGTTCAATCCAGAACCGAGACAGATGGGCCTCCACGTGGCCTGTGCGCGGAGCCCAGGCAGGAGACCCTTTGGTCCCGGTTGGTGGCACCAATCGGGACCAATATGCATCCACGCGTCAGCATTTCTGTGGTTGGGGTTTTTGTTTTTTTTTGAAGGGGGGGGGGGTGTTTGGGGGTTTTGGGGGGTTAATTTAGGTGTTTCATATATTGTGTTAGCTAGCTATAATTAATAAAGAGAAGTGTCCTCTCTTATGTCCGTGCTTGGTCGACGCTACGTACTATACATACGTATAGAGAGGACTAGACACGCTAGCTAGCTAGTAAGCAAACAAAGGAAACAGAAGATCGTCATGAACATATATGCATACAGAGAGAAGTGATATCGACCACCTCTTCTTCTCCGAGAGATTGGTCGAACAACAAGTTCTCGTATATCTATCCGACACTACCGGCTACATATATACAATAATTATCTCTTACAAATATAATCATACGGACTCATGGTCCACATAGTATTCTCCGTCTTCAGCGATCACGTGGTCAAGAAAGAATGCCGCCAATTCCTCTTGAATTGCTCGCATGCGAGCTGGTGCTAGGAGTTCATCCCGCTTCCGAAACATCTAATTTGAAGAAGGGGGTCAATACATATATATATGAATGAATGAAACTCAACACAAATGATGGTAATAAAATAAAATTGTGAATGTTGTTATTTACGTACTTCATATTGTTCGTCAGAGTACCCGCCCCGCTCACAGGTCGTGTGGCGGATGGACTCGCAGACGTAGTATCCACAGAAATCATTCCCTTGTTCCTGCCACAACCACTTTACAAGAAATAGAGGTCAATCAAACTGATAAGCAAGAATGCTAAATGGTATTGATGAAACTAGCGCTTGAATCACTAGGAGATGCGCGGAACATGCTACTATAGTACTTACTTTCGGGTGTCTAAATTCCAGCTCCTTTGGCAGTCCCGGAACTTTTCTGGTGAATTTTCTCCAAACCCTGCCGGACAAAGAAAACAATTACTTGATATCAGGAAATGAACAAAGTTGTTGATATGGTGGATAATGATCGATTTAACTTACTTCTTGAGGATTTCAGTCATGTCCGCATACTCCTGGGGATCTTTTCGTTTAGAGTCCAAGACGGTTACTACTCCCTGCTCAAGCCTAATCTCTAGGAGAATATAGTGGAAACTGCACATGCATGCATTACTCATCAATTACATTACTATAACCTGGACTAATATATAAGGGAAACCGAATATGCACAAGACAGTAACACTCACTTGAAGTTGTAAGGAAAGAGTATTATATCTTTGTTTTCATTTTTTTTGAATGATCGTAGCAAGTTGACCTCGGTATCTTCGGGACGATGTTCAACCTCAGTTGCATCTATGAGATATGTGTTAACGAACCCAATATCATCGATTTGTCTTTTCTTCAATTCGGCGATCTTCAATCTGCATAATATAGTGAGAATAATTATAAATACATGCAATGAAAGAGATGAGCTATATAGAGAGACTTAATGACAGAAGTAGTAGTACTTACAGATAGTAGCAGGTGATCGTTGTTTTATCGAGGGCCAATTGATTGAAAAACTGATAGAACTCCTCAAATGGAATAGGCAATAGTTCAATTCCAACGAGGTCATGCTCCGGTTTAACTCTCGCATACAAAGTACTCCTCCCCCCAGACTCTCTGCAGATTTTCAAGTACCAATCATGTAATCTTCGCATCATCGTTGTTAAAGATTTTTCATCTTTGACGAGAGACTTCCCGTACTCGTATCTGTGTATCTGCACCTCCATGGGATCATAATGTACATCGTCGGGCAGGTAATCGTCAACATTGCCATAACCGGGCACCATCCTCGGATCGATGATGTCGCTAGGCACCTTGAGCGGGGGGCACGATTGCTTCGCTTGTTCGCCGAGCTGGGCAATTTGTTTCCCAGCTGCTCGTCGTTCTTTCAGCCTTTGATCACTGACTGTACTTCCCGACCGCTCCGCTTCGGCCCATATCTTTGCAATAATGCGCTCATAGTTGCCTTTCGGCCGAGACTTGGGTGGTTTTGCCAGGGCAGCCAGAGTGCACTTCACTTTCACCGGATCTACCTTCTCCTCCGGAGGTGGATGTCTCTTTGCTTTCAACCCTTGAAACCAGTCATCCACTTCGGTTCGCGCGATCTTCGCGTTCTCCTCTGGGGTCCTCTCGTATGGTAACTTCTGTGGACTCTTCAGAGAAGGACCGAATTTATATGTCCTCCCGCCTCTGGTTGTACTGCTAGACGCCGGCCGAGCAGACGGAGCGGTTGTCTTCTTTACTTGCTTACGAGGCGGAGGAGAAGGACTACAACGCGCTGGAGCAGCTACCGGAGCGGCGGCGGGTCTCTTCCGCCCTTGCTGACGAGGCGGAGAAGGAGGAGGCTGGCTGCTCGGGCGCGCCGGCGCAGGCGGAGTGCCGCCACGCGCCGGAGAAGGAGCCGGCCGAGGGCCCTGATCGTCACTCGCCGGAGGAGGAGGCGGTGGAGGAGGCGGAGTGCCCTGACTCGCCGGAGGAGGAGGAGGAGGCGGAGGCGTCCAGTTCGGAAGGTTGATGAGCTCCTTCCGCCATAGGCATGGAGTCTTCAGAGCAGACCCCAGCCGAGTCTCCCCTTCACCGGTAGCGTGGTCAAGCTGGAGGTCCTCAAATCCGTCCGTTATTTCATCCACCATCACCCTAGCATATCCTTCTGGAATCGGCCGGCAGTGAAAAGTTGCGCCGGGTTCAGTAGGATAAATAGAGCCAACAGCCGCCTTGACCTTCAAATTCATCCATTGCGTCATAAGGTGACAATTTTGAGACTTCGTGATAGCATCCACGGGATAGCTGGCAGGAGCCGTCAAGGCATGCTCCAGCTGAAATAGCTCGGTGGAAGCCACGCTGCTTCTGCGCTGAGATGGCGGGGTAGCTTCGGGGGAAGCTTCGGCAGTACGTTTGCTGCGATTTGCTTCTCGTTCCTCTATCGCGTCTACCCTTGCTTGCAGCGCCTGCATTTGGGTCTGCTGCACTTTTTTCCTCCTCTCATGGGATTTGTAACCGCCTGCGTCCGGAAACCCAACCTTCCACGGAATGGAGCCTGGCGTGCCTCGTGTCCGTCCAGGGTGCTCAGGATTCCCGAGGGCCATTGTGAGCTCGTCATTCTCTCTGTCTGGAAAGAATGTCCCTTGCTGCGCTGCTTTGATATACTGTTTAAGCTTCCTGACTGGTATGTCCATTTGATCGTTCGTCCAAATGCACTTCCCTGTTACAGGGTCCAAGGTTCCGCCAGCCCCGAAGAACCAAGTCCAGCAACGGTCTGGCCAGTTAATTGTCTCTGGTCGATCGCTTTATCAACTAGATCATTCTCAGTCTTGGCCCACTTAGGCCGGGCTACGAGGTAGCCACCTGACCCCGTGCGATGGTGAAGCTTCTTCTTCGCAGCATTTTGCTTGTTTGTCGCCGACATCTTCTTACTCTTTTCCGATGTCTTGTGGGCCACAAATGCGGGCCAGTGATCTCTGATCTTCTCATATCCGCCCTTGAATTCTGGTGTCTCATTATTTTCGACAAACTTATTCAGCTCTTTCTTCCACCTCCTGAATAGTTCTTCCATCCTCTTAAGAGCAAAAGACTTGATTAATTGCTCTTTAACTGGGTTCTCTGGATTATCCTCTGGCGGTAGGGTGAAATTTGACTTCAGCTCAGTCCAAAGATCATTTTTCTGCATATCATTGACATAAGACACCTCAGGGTCTTCTGTAGCCGGCTTAAACCATTGCTGGATGCTTATCGGGATCTTGTCCCTAACCAGAACCCCGCACTGAGCAACAAATGCGTTCTTTGTTCGGATGGGTTCAATCGGTTGGCCGTCGGGCGCGATTGCTATGATCTCAAACTTTTCATCCGAGCTCAACTTTTTCTTCGGGCCTCGTCTCTTTACCGAAGTTGTGCTCGATTCGGAGGGCTATAAAAAAGAACAAAGACTTAATTAATATGTGTACATACCAAAACAATGAATGCATCAATCAGCTAGTCAGCACAGGCTTAACTAATATATATACCTGGCCGGACTCGGTTCGGTCACCGGAGCCGTCATCACGGTCTCCTTCTTGCACCGGCATTGCGTCACCGGAGCCGTCCTCATGTTCTTCTTCTTGCACCGGCATTAGGTCACCGTAGCCAGCTTCTTCACCCTCTCCTTCTAGACCATCGGTGTCGTTGAGAAACAACGAGACGACATCACTTCCTTCTGCGATTATGTCCCTCAACAACGCTTCTTTTGCTTCGTCTTGGGCGGTGTCCATAGTTTCTACAAATATTTACAACATGGCAATTATTATTCAAACATGACAGATGGATATATTAGTGGCAAACGTAGAACTAGCTACCTAATCATAGTAAGGAATCATATATATTAATTAGTGGCCTCGACGCTGCTTCTCTAGGGTTTGGGGTGGCCTCGACAACGCTTCAAGGGTTTGGGGTGGCCTCGAGAACGCTTCAAGGAGGGGGTAATATCGACCCCCCACGTGTTGAAGCTATCGGGAGGGGGTATATATCAACAACGACGGCACTACATCTATGTCCCTCGACGACCCTCGCTCCCGATAAAGCCATGGATTTCTTCAATACTTTGACACTAGGAAATCTCTCTCTCGACCCCTCGGCGATCCTCGACCCCTCGAACCCTCGACGACCCTGGAACCCTCGACCCCTCGGCGATCCTCTTCTTCCTCTCATGTTCGAGAGGATCGCCGAGGGGTCGGGAGGTTGCCTAGTGTCAAAGGATTCAACAAAACCATGTCTTCATCATTAGGCGAAAGTAACAGGTGCATGATGGTACGAAGCTCTCCAAAGTTATTTTGGAACGGAGTCCTAGATAGGATAATTCGCTTTTTGGTACAAAGTTCAGCAATAACCTTCCAAATATCGTTATTTGGAAGGCCTTTGCTGAAATTCATACAAAAAGGCAAATTATCCTATCCGGGACACCATTCCAAAATAACTTTGGAGGACTTCGTCATGCCCTGGTTACTTCTGGCTAATGATGAAGCCATGGATTTCTTCAATACTTTGACACTAGGAAATCTCTCTCTCGACCCCTCGGCGATCCTCGACCCCTCGAACCCTCGACGACCCTGGAACCCTCGACCCCTCGGCGATCCTCTTCTTCCTCTCATGTTCGAGAGGATCGCCGAGGGGTCGGGAGGTTGCCTAGTGTCAAAGGATTCAACAAAACCATGTCTTCATCATTAGGCAAAAGTAACAGGTGCATGATGGTACGAAGCTCTCCAAAGTTATTTTGGAACGGAGTCCTAGATAGGATAATTCGCTTTTTGGTACAAAGTTCAGCAAGAACCTTCCAAATATCGTTATTTGGAAGGCCTTTGCTGAAATTCATACAAAAAGGCAAATTATCCTATCCGGGACACCATTCCAAAATAACTTTGGAGGACTTCGTCATGCCCTGGTTACTTCTGACTAATGATGAAGCCATGGATTTCTTCAATACTTTGACACTAGGAAATCTCTCTCTTGACCCCTCGGCGATCCTCGACCCCTCGAACCCTCGACGACCCTGGAACCCTCGACCCCTCGGCGATCCTCTTCTTCCTCTCATGTTCGAGAGGATCGCCGAGGGGTCGGGAGGTTGCCTAGTGTCAAAGGATTCAACAAAACCATGTCTTCATCATTAGGCGAAAGTAACAGGTGCATGATGGTACGAAGCTCTCCAAAGTTATTTTGGAACGGAGTCCTAGATAGGATAATTCGCTTTTTGGTACAAAGTTCAGCAAGAACCTTCCAAATATCGTTATTTGGAAGGCCTTTGCTGAAATTCATACAAAAAGGAAAATTATCCTATCCGGGACACCATTCCAAAATAACTTTGGAGGACTTCGTCATGCCCTGGTTACTTCCGGCTAATGATGAAGCCATGGATTTCTTCAATACTTTGACACTAGGAAACCTCTCTCGACCCCTCGGCGATCCTCGACCCCTCGAACCCTCGACCCCTAGACGACCCTGGAACCCTCGACCCTCGACCCTCGATCCCTCGACCCTATAGAACCCTCGAACCCTCGACCCTGAAACCCTCGACCCTTGACCCCTTAACGACCCTCGACCCTCTACCCTAGTTTCCGACCCTCGACCCCTCGGTGATCCTCGACACCCTCGTTCCCGATAAAAGTTAAGAAGAAGAAGAAGAAGAAGAAGAAGAAGAAGAAGAAGAAAAAAGAGGAGAAGAAGAAAGGAATAGCTAGAGGAGAAGATCGAAGAAAAAAAAGAAGAAAAAAAGAGAAGAAGAAAGGAATAGTGGAGAAGAAGAAAAAATAGAATATATTCTATTTTCTCTTCTTCTCCACTATTCCTTTCTTCTTCTCCTCTTCTTTTTCTTCTTCTTTCTTCTTCTTATTTATTTCTCCTCTTCTTCCTCTCCTCTTCTTCTTTCTAAGTCATGCTTATATACACAGAGTATTGGTCCCGGTTCGTACCCCTTTCGACCCCTCGTCCCTCTCTCGACCCCTCGACGACCCTCGTCCCTGATAACATTTTTTTGTCCCCTCGACCCCTCTCGACCTCTCGTCCCCCCCTCGACCCCTCATCACCATCTATCACCCCCTCGTTTTCTTTAGCATATATCCATGAACAAAAAAATAATTCATATATAGAAAAAATGCTATATGAACATACATACATATGAGCATATACAGAGAGCATATACATAGCGAAATCCATATACAGAGAGCATATACATACATACATACATACATACATATGAGCATATACATACATACATAGCCAAATCCAAATACATATGAGCATATACATACACATATGAAATTTTTTATCACACACAGAGAGCAGCGGCGGCGGCGGCGATGGTCAGAGCGACAGGGATCGATGGGAAGGGGCGGGGAGCTCACTGGGGGCACGACGGGGAGGAGGCCGGGGACGGGGAGGAGGCCGGCGACGGCGCGGGGGAGGCCGGCGATGCGGCGCGGGGCGACGGGGAGGGGGCCGGAGATGGCGCACGCAGCGACGAGGAGGAGGCCGGCGACGGCGCATGCAACGACGGGGAGAAGGCCTGCGGCGGCGCGGGGCGACGACGACGGGGAGCGGGCGACGACGGGCTCGGGGCGGTGACGACGACGACGAACGGCCTAGCGGCGTCGGGGGGGAATGGGAGCGGTTGGCGAAATTTTCACAAGTGCTACCTTATATACCCAGAGCAATGGTCCCGGTTTGTGGCACGAACCGGTACCAATGCACACCTATGGTCCCGGTTCGTGCCACCAACCGGGACCATAGGTCTCTTTTCAGCAGCCGAAAGGGCGGGAAGCAGAGGCCTATGGTCCCGGTTGGTGGCACCAACCGGGACTAAAGGGGGGCAATGGCCACGGTTGGTTCCACGAACCGTGACCAATGCCCCCTTTAGTCCCGGTTGGTGCCACCAACCGGGACGAATGGCCTTGTGCTGCCCCGCGCCCAAAAGTTTAGTCCCACCTCGCTAGTTGAGAGGGCTCGGGAGTGGTTTATAAGCGCTGCTGCGCCCACCCTCCTGAGCTCCTCTCAACTGCAGGCTTTCGGGCCTAATCTGTGACTACAATGCCTGTGGGCCTACTGCGGGCCTGAATCCTGGCCCATGATAGGGTTTCTAGTCGTATTCAGGCCGTGGTGGCCCAGCAGGTGGCATTTTTTGTTTTTTTGTTGCTTTATTTATTTTATTTTGTTTTTTGCTTTATTTTTTAATTCTTTATGCTTTTAGTTTTAGAAAAATCATAAACTTTTTGTTAATGCCATTAGTTTTCAAATTTGAAAACACTTTTTTAGTTTTTTGTTTTCTTTGTTGCTTTATTTATTTTATTTTGTGATTAACTTTACTATAAAAATAGTTTTTTTTCCTATTTTTTGATTTGTTTTTTGCATTATTTATTTTCTTTTGTTTTTTGCTTTAATTTTTAATTATGTTTGCTTTTAGGTTAGCAAAATTATAAACTTTCTGTTAGTGCCATTAGTTTTAGAAAAATTATAAACTTTCTGTTAGTGCCATTAGTTTTCAAATTTGAAAACACTTTTTTAGTTTTTTTGTTTTCTTTGTTGCTTTATTTATTTTATTTTGTGATTAACTTTACTATAAAAATAGTTTTTTCCTGTTTTTTTGATTTGTTTTTTGCATTATTTATTTTCTTTTGTTTTTTGCTTTAATTTTTAATTCTGTTTGCTTTTAGGTTAGCAAAATTATAAACTTTCTGTTAGTGCCATTAGTTTTAGAAAAATTATAAACTTTCTGTTAGTGCCATTAGTTTTCAAATTTGAATAGTTAAAATTTGAATTCTTTAAAAATTGTTTGAATCACAAGTTTGTGATTAACTTACTAAAAAAATGATAATAGATGCGCTTATAGAGAAAACTTGATGCACTTCGTGTACAAAATGGACAATCACTTTCGAAGTATCAAAGTTTCGGACAATAACTGCGCCACATCATTGGCTAGGACGAATGGTTCGTCTGTGTACCCAAGATTGTTTAGATCCACTGTTGTCATACCGTACTGTGGGTCTACATGTACCCCGCCTCCTGACATATTGATCCATTTGCCTCAACACATAAAACCTTGAACCATAAGACATGAAAGCATTTCAAATGAACTCTGAAAAAGTTGAAAGTTGGGATGGTATCATAATTTCACCCACATAGCATGTGCATGTACAAAACGGACAATGGTAGCATGTTCGTGTGTTACAAAGTTAGCATGGTATCATCATAATAGTTGCGGGAGAAAGTCTTTACTTTTTCTTCGCTTGTGTCATTTGCTTATTGCGCCGTAACCATGGATAATCTTCATTGTTTATCAGGATGCTTGGGTCAGCCTTGACATTGAAAGGAGGAATTTCATGAAACTTTTCATAATCTTCAGACATGTCTGTCTTGCCGTCCACTCCCAGGATGTCCCTTTTTCCTGAAAGAACTATGTGGCGCTTTGGCTCATCGTATGATGTATTCGCTTCCTTATCTTTTCTTTTTCTCGGTTTGGTAGACATGTCCTTCACATAGATAACCTGTGCCACATCATTGGCTAGGACGAACGGTTCGTCAGTGTACCCAAGATTTTTCAGATCCACTGTTGTCATTCCGTACTGTGGGTCTACCTGTGCCCCGCCGCCTAACAGATTGACCCATTTGCACTTAAAACAAAGGGACCTTAAAATCAGGTCCGTAGTCAAGTTCCCATATGTCTACTATGTAACCATAATATGTGTCCTTTCCGCTCTCGGTTGCTGCATCAAAGCGGACACCGCTGTTTTGGTTGGTGCTCTTTTGATCTTGGGCGATCGTGTAAAATGCATTCCCATTTATCTCGTATCCTTTGTAAGTCAATACAGTCAAAGATGGTCCCCTGGACAACAAGTACAACTCATCACAAACAGTGTTGTCACCTCTGAGACGTGTTTCCAACCAACTGCTGAAAGTCCTGATGTGTTCACATGTAATCCAGTCGTCGCACTGCTCCGGGTGTTTGGAGCGCAGACTGTTCTTGTGTTCATCGACATACGGGGTCACCAAGGTAGAGTTCTGTAGAACTGTGTAGTGTGCTTGAGACCAAGAATATCCGTCCCTGCATATTATTGAGTCTCTTCCAAGAGTGCCTTTTCCAGAAAGTCTCCCCTCATACCGCGATTTAGGGAGACCTATCTTCTTAAGGCCAGGAATGAAGTCAACACAAAACCCGATAACATCCTCTGTTTGATGGCCCATGGAGATGCTTCCTTCTGGCCTAGCGCGGTTACGGACATATTTCTTTAGGACTCCCATGAACCTCTCAAAGGGGAACATATTGTGTAGAAATACAGGCCCCAGGATGACAATCTCGTCGACTAGATGAACTAGGATGTGCGTCATGATATTGAAGAAGGATGGTGAGAACACCATCTCGAAACTGACAAGACATTGCGCCACATCACTCCTTAGCCTTGGTACGATTTCTGGATCGATCACCTTCTGAGAGATTGCATTGAGGAATGCACATAGCTTCACAATGGCTAATCGGACATTTTCCGGTAGAAGCCCCCTCAATGCAACCGGAAGCAATTGCGTCATAATCACGTGGCAGTCATGAGACTTTAGGTTCTGAAACTTTTTCTCTGGCATATTTATTATTCCCTTTATATTCGACGAGAAGCCAGTCGTGACCTTCATACTGAGCAGGTATTCAAAGAAGATTTCTTTCTCTTCTTTTGTAAGAGCGTAGCTGGCAGGACCTTTATATTGCTTCGGAGGCATGCCGTCTTTTCCGTGCAAACGTTGCAGGTCCTCCCGTGCCTCAGATGTATCTTTTGTCTTCCCATACACGCCCAAGAAGCCAAGCAGGTTCACGCAAAGGTTCTTCGTCACGTGCATCACGTCGATTGAGGAGCGGACCTCTAGGTCTTTCCAGTAGGGTAGGTCCCAAAATATAGATTTCTTCTTCCACATGGGTGTGTGTCCCTCAGCGTCATTCGGAACAGCTAGTCCACCGGGACCCTTTCCAAAGATTACGTAGTGTAAATCATTGACCATAGCAAGCACGTGATCGCCGGTGCGCATGGCGGGCTTCTTCCGGTGATCTGCCTCACCTTTGAAATGCTTGCCTTTCTTTCGACATTGATGGTTGGTCGGAAGAAATCGACGATGGCCCAGGTACACATTTTGTTGGGGAACGTAGCAATAATTCAAAATTTTCCTACGTGTCACCAAGATCTATTTATGGAGTCATCTAGCAACGAGGGAGGAGTGGATCTACATACCCTTGTAGATCGCGCGCGGAAGCGTTCAAGAGAACGGGGTTGATGGAGTCGTACTCGTCGTGATCCAAATCACCGATGATCCTAGCGCCGAACGGACGGCACCTCCGTGTTCAACACACGTACGGAGCAGCGATGTCTCCTCCTTCTTGATCCAGCAAGGGGGGAGGAGAGGTTGATGGAGATCCAGCAGCACGACGGCGTGGTGGTGGAAGTAGCGGGATTCCAACAGGGCTTCGCCAAGCGCTGCGGGAGGAGGGAGATGTGTCATGGGAGGGAGAGGGAGGCGCCAGGGCTTGGGTGTTGCTGCCCTCCCTTCCCCCACTATATATAGGGCCAAGGGGG
>NC_041393.1:289601-304234 GCF_002162155.2 Triticum dicoccoides | reverse complement strand
GGAGAGGTTGATGGAGATCCAGCAGCACGACGGCGTGGTGGTGGAAGTAGCGGGATTCCAACAGGGCTTCGCCAAGCGCTGCGGGAGGAGGGAGATGTGTCATGGGAGGGAGAGGGAGGCGCCAGGGCTTGGGTGTTGCTGCCCTCCCTTCCCCCACTATATATAGGGCCAAGGGAGAGGGGGGGGGGGCGCAGCCTTTGGCCCTTCCTCCAAGGAAGGGTGCAGCCAGGGAGGAGTCCCTCCTCCCCAAGGCACCTCGGAGGTGCCTTCCCCCTTTAGGACTCTTCCTTTCCCTCTTCTCTTGGCGCATGGGCCTCTTGGGGCTGGTGCCCTTGGCCCATATAGGCCAAGGCACACCCCCTACAGCCCATGTGGCCCCCGGGGCAGGTGGCCCCACCCGGTGGACCCCCGGGACCCTTCCGGTGGTCCTGGTACAATACCGGTGACCCCGAAACTTGTCCCGATGGCCGAAATAGCACTTCCTATATATAATTCTTTACCTCCGGACCATTCCGGAACTCCTCGTGACGTCCGGGATCTCATCCGGGACTCCGAACAACTTTCGGGTTACCGCATACTAATATCTCTATAACCCTTGCGTCACCGAACCTTAAGTGTGTAGACCCTACGGGTTCGGGAGACATGCAGACATGACCGAGATGACTCTCCGGTCAATAACCAACAGCGGGATCTGGATACCCATGTTGGCTCCCACATGTTCCACGATGATCTCATCGGATGAACCACGATGTTAAGGACTTAATCAATCCCGTATACAATTCCCTTTGTCTATCGGTACGATACTTGCCCGAGATTCGATCGTCGGTATCCCGATACCTTGTTCAATCTTGTTACCGGCAAGTCTCTTTACTCGTTTCGTAACACATCATCCCGTGATCAACTCCTTGATCACATTGTGCACATTATGATGATGTCCTACCGAGTGGGCCCAGAGATACCTCTCCGTTTACACGGAGCGACAAATCCCAGTCTCGATTCGTGCCAACCCAACAGACACTTTCGGAGATACCTGTAGTGTACCTTTATAGCCACCCAGTTACGTTGTGATGTTTGGCACACCCAAATCACTCCTACGGTATCCGGGAGTTGCACAATCTCATGGTCTAAGGAAATGATACTTGACATTAGAAAAGCTTTAGCATATGAACTACTTGATCTTGTGCTAGGCTTAGGATTGGGTCTTTGTCCATCACATCATTCTCCTAATGATGTGATCCTGTTATCAATGACATCCAATGTCCATGGTTAGGAAACCGTAACCATCTATTGATCAACGAGCTAGTCAACTAGAGGCTTACTAGGGACATGGTGTTGTCTATGTATCCACACATGTATCTGAGTTTCCTATCAATACAATTTTAGCATGGATAATAAACGATTATCATGAACAAGGAAATATAATAATAACTAATTTATTATTGCCTCTAGGGCATATTTCCAACAGTCTCCCACTTGCACTAGAGTCAATAATCCAGTTCACATAGATATGTGATTAACACTCAAGGTCACATCCCCATGTGACTAACACCCAAAGAGTTTACTAGAGTCAATAATCTAGTTCACATTACCATGTGATTAACACTCAATGAGTTCTGGGTTTGATCATGTTATGCTTGTGAGAGATGTTATAGTCAACGGGTCTGAATCTTTCAGATCCGTGTGTGCTTTACAAATCTCTATGTCATCTCCTAGATGCAGCTACCACGTTCTATTTGGAGCTATTCCAAATAACTGTTCTACTATACGAATCCAGTTTACTACTCAGAATAATCTGGATTAGTGTCAAAGTTTGCATCGGCGTAACCCTTTACGACGAACTCTTTTACCACTTCCATTATCGAGAAAATTCCTTAGTCCACTAGTTACTAAGGATAACTTTGACCGCTATCCTGTGATCCATTCTTAGATCACTCTTGTACCCCTTGACTGACTCATGGCAAGGCACACTTCAGGTGCGGTACACAGCATATCATACTGTAGAGCCTACGTCTTAAGCATAGGGGACGACCTTCGTCCTTTCTCTCTATTCTGCCGTGGTCGAGCTTTAAGTCTTAACTTCATACCTTACAACTTAGGCAAGAACTCCTTCTTTGACTGATCCATCTTGAACACCTTCAAGATCATGTCAAGGTATGTGCTCATTTGAAAGTACCATTAAGCGTTTTGATCTATCCTTATAGATCTTGATGCTCAACGTTCAAGTAGCTTAATCCAGGCTTTCCATTGAAAAACACTTTTCAAATAACCCTATATGCTTTCTAGAAATCCTACGTCATTTCCGATCAACAACATGTTAACAACACATACTCATCGGAAATTCTATAGTGCTCCCACTCACTTCTTTGGAAATACAAGTTTCTCATAAACTTTGTATACACCCAAAATCTTTGATCATCTCATCAAAGCATACATTCCAACTCCGAGATGCTTACTCCAGTCCTTAGAAGGATTGCTGGAGCTTTGCATACTTATTAGCATCTTTCAGGATTGACAAAACCTTCCAGTTGTATCACATACAACCTTTCCTCAAGAAAATCGTCGAGGAAACAATGTTTTGACATCCTATCTGCAAGATTTCATAAATAATGCAGTAATCACTAATATAATTCCAACAGACTCTTAGCATCGCTACGAGTGAGGAAGTCTCATCGTAGTCAACTCCTTGAACTTGTCAGAAAACATCTTAACGACAAGTCGAGCTTTCTTAATGGTGATACTTACCATCATTGTCCGTCTTCCTTTTAAAATCCATATGTACCTAACAGCCTTATGACCATCAAGTAGTTCTTCCAAAGTCTACACTTTGTTTTCATATATGGATCCTCTCTCGGATTTTATGGACTCGAGCCATTTATCGGAATCTGGGCCCACCATCGCTTCTCCATAGCTCGTAGGTTCATTTTTTTCTAGCAACATGACTTCCAAGACAGGATCACATACCACTCTGAAGTAGTACTCATCCTTGTCATCCTACGAGGTTTGCTAGTGACTTGATCTGAAGTTTCATGATCACTATCATAAGCTTCCACTTCAATTGGTGTAGGTGCCATAGGAACAACTTCCTGTGCCCTGCCACACACTTGTTGAAGAGATGGTTTGACAACCTCATCAAGTCTCCACCATCCTCCCACTCAATTCCTTCGAGAGAAACTTTTCCTCGAGAAAGGACCCGATTCTAGAAACAATCCCTTATTGCTTTCGGATCTGAGACAGGAAACCCAACTGTTTTGGGTGTCCTATGAAGATGCATTTATCCGCTTTGGGTTCGAGCTTATCAGCCTGAAACTTTTCACATAAGCGTCGCAGCCCCAAACTTTTAAGAAATGACAGCTTAGGTTTCTCTAAACCATAGTTCATACGGTGTCATATCATCGGAATTACGTGGTGCCCTATTTAAAGTAAATGTGGTTGTCTCTAATGCCTAACCCATAAACTATCGTGGTAATTCGATAAGAGACATCATGGTATGCATCATATCCAATAAGGTGCAGTCATGATGTTCGGACACACCATCACACCATGGTGTTCCAGGCTGTATTAGTTGTGAAACAATTTCCACAATGTCTTAATTCTGTGCCAAACTCGTAATTCAGATATTCATCTCTATGATCATATCATAGATATTTTATCCTCTTGTCACGACGATCTTTCAACTTCACCCTGAAATTACTTGAACCTTTCAATAATTCAGACTCGTGATTCATCAAGTAAATATACTCAACATCTACTCAAATCATCTGTGAAGCAAGAACATAACGATATCCACTACATGCCTCAGCACTCATTGGATTGCACACATCAAAATGTATTACTTCCAACAAGTTGCTTTTTAGTTCCATTTTACTGAAAACGAGGCTTTCAGTTATCTTGCCCATGTGGTATGATTTGCATGTCTCAAGTGATTCAAAATCAAGTGAGTCCAAACGGTCCATTTGCATGGAGTTTCTTCATGCATATACACCAATAGACATGGTTCGCATGTCTCAAAAACGAGTGAGCCCAAAGATCCATCAACATGGAGCTTCTTCATGTGTTTTATACCGATATGACTTACGTGGCAGTGCCACAAGTAGGTGGTACTATCATTACTATCTTTTAGCATGAACATGTGTATCACTACGATCGAGATTCAATAAACCATTCATTTTAGGTGTAGGACCATTGAAGGTATTATTCAAATAAACAGAGTAACCATTATTCTCCTTAAATGAATAACCGTATTGCGATAGACATAATCCAATCATGTCTATGCTCAACGCAAACACCAATCTCGATGGTAGAGGGAGCGTACGATATTTGATCAACCTTGGAAATACTTCCAACATATATCGTCATCTCACCTTTAGCTAGTCTCCGTTTATTTCGTAGCTTTTATTTCGAGTTACTAACACTTAGCAACCGAACCGGTATCTAATACCCTGGTGCTACTAGGAGTACTAGTAAAGTACACATTAACATAATGTATATCCAATATACTTCTACCGACCTTGCCAACCTTCTTATCTACCAAGTATCTAGGGTAATTCTGCTCCAGTGGCTGTTTTCCTTTGTTACAGAAGCACTTAGTCTCGGGTTTGGGTTCAACCTTGGGTTTCTTCACTAGAGCAGCAGCTGATTTGCCATTTCATGAAGCATCCCTTTTTGCCCTTGCCCTTCTTGAAACTAGTGGTTTCACCAACCATCAACAATTGATGCTCCTTCTTGATTTCTACTTTTGTGGTGTCAAACATCGCGAATATCTCAAGGATCATCATATATATCCCTGATATATTATAGTTCAACACGAAGCTCTAGCAGCTTGGTGGTAATGACTTCGGAGAAACATCACTATCTCATCTGGAAGATCAACTCCCACTCGATTCAAATGATTGTTGTACTCAGACAATCTGAGCACAAGCTCAACAATTGAGATTTTCTCCTTAGTTTGTAGGCTAAGAAAATCGTCGGAGGTCTTATACCTCTTGACGTGGGCACGAGCCTGAAATCCCAATTTCAGCCCTCGAAACATCTCATATGTTTTGCGACGTTTCAAAACGTCTTCGGTGCCTCAACTCTAAGCCGTTTAACTGAACTATCACGTAGTTATCAAAATGTGTATGTCAGATGTTCGCAACATCCATAGACAACGTTCGAGGTTCAGCTCACTGAGCGGTGCATTAAGGACATAAGCCTTCTATGAAGCAATGAGGACAAACCTCAGTTTACGGACCTAGTCCGCATAATTACTACTATCAACTTTCAACTAAATTTTCTCTAGGAACATATCTAAACAGTAGAACTGAAGCGCGAGCTACGACATAATTTGCGAAGACCTTTTGACTATGTTCAGGATAATTAAGTTCATCTTATGAACTCCCACTCAGATAGACATCCCTCTAGTCATCTAAGTGATTACATGATCCGAGTCAACTAGGCCGTGTCCGATCATCACGTGAGACGGACTAGTCAACATCGGTGAACATCTTCATGTTGATCGTATCTACCATATGACTCATGCTCGACCTTTCAGTCTCTTGTGTTCTGAGGCCATGTCTGTACATGCTAGGCTCGTCAAGTCAACCTAAGTGTTTCGCGTGTGTAAATCTGTCTACACCCGTTGTATGTGAACGTTAGAATCTATCACACCCGATCATTACGTGGTGCTTCGAAACAACGAACTGTCGCAACGGTGCACAGTTAGGGGGAACACTTTCTTGAAATTACTATGAGGGATCATCTTATTTACTACCGTCGTTCTAAGTAAACAAGATGCAAAAACATGATAAACATCACATGCAATCAAATAGTGACATGATATGGCCATCATCACTTTGCTCCTCTTGATCTCCATCTTCGGGGCTCCATGATCATCATCGTCACCGGCATGACACCATGATCTCCATCATCATGATCTCTATCATCGTGTCTTCATGAAGTTATCTCGTCAACTATTACTTCTACTACTACAGCTAACGGTTAGCAATAAAGTAAAGTAATTACATGACGTTTATGTTGACACGCAGGTCATAAATAAATTAAGACAACTCCTATGGCTCCTGCCAGTTGTCATACTCATCGACATGCAAGTCGTGATTCCTATTACAAGAACATGATCAATCTCATACATCACATATATCATTCATCACATCCTTTTGGCCATATCACATCACATAGCATACCCTGCAAAAACAAGTTAGACGTCCTCTAATTGTTGTTTGCATGTTTTACGTGGCTGCTATGGGTTTCTAGCAAGAACGTTTCTTACCTACGCAAAAACCACAACGTGATATGCCAATTGCTATTTACCCTTCATAAGGACCCTTTTCATCGAATCCGATCCGACTAAAGTGGGAGAGACAGACACCCGCTAGCCACCTTATGCAACTAGTGCATGTCAGTCGGTGGAACCAGTCTCACATAAGAGTACGTGTAAGGTCGGTCCGGGCCGCTTCATCCCACAATGCCGCCGAATCAAGATTGGACTAGTAACGGTAAGCATATTGAACAAAATCAACGCCCACAACAACTTTGTGTTCTACTCGTGCATAGTAACTACGCATAGACCTAGCTCATGATGCCACTATTGGGGAACGTAGCAATAATTCAAAATTTTCCTACGTGTCACCAAGATCTATTTATGGAGTCATCTAGCAACGAGGGAGGAGTGGATCTACATACCCTTTTAGATCGCGCGCGGAAGCGTTCAAGAGAACGGGGTTGATGTAGTCGTACTCGTCGTGATCCAAATCACCGATGATCCTAGCGCCGAACGGACGGCACCTCCGCGTTCAACACACGTACGGAGCAGCGACGTCTCCTCCTTCTTGATCCAGCAAGGGGGAGGAGAGGTTGATGGAGATCCAGCAACACGACGGCGTGGTGGTGGAAGTAGCGGGATTCCAACAGGGCTTCGCCAAGCGCTGCGGGAGGAGGGAGATGTGTCATGGGAGGGAGAGGGAGGCGCCAGGGCTTGGGTGTTGCTGCCCTCCCTTCCCCCACTATATATAGGGCCAAGGGAGAGGGGGGGGGCGCAGCCTTTGGCCCTTCCTCCAAGGAAGGGTGCGGCCAGGGAGGAGTCCCTCCTCCCCAAGGCACCTCGGAGGTGCCTTCCCCCTTTAGGACTCTTCCTTTCCCTCTTCTCTTGGCGCATGGGCCTCTTGGGGCTGGTGCCCTTGGCCCATATAGGCCAAGGCGCACCCCCTACAGCCCATGTGGCCCCCGGGGCAGGTGGCCCCACCCGGTGGACCCCCGAGACCCTTCCGGTGGTCCCGGTACAATACCGGTGACCCCGAAACTTGTCCCGATGGCCGAAATAGCACTTCCTATATATAATTCTTTACCTCCGGACCATTCCGGAACTCCTCGTGACGTCCGGGATCTCATCCAGGACTCCGAACAACTTTCGGGTTACCGCATACTAATATCTCTATAACCCTTGCGTCACCGAACCTTAAGTGTGTAGACCCTACGGGTTCGGGAGACATGCAGACATGACCGAGATGACTCTCCGGTCAATAACCAACAGCGGGATCTGGATACCCATGTTGGCTCCCACATGTTCCACGATGATCTCATCGGATGAACCACGATGTCAAGGACTTAATCAATCCCGTATACAATTCCCTTTGTCTATCGGTACGATACTTGCCCGAGATTCGATCGTCGGTATCCCGATACCTTGTTCAATCTCGTTACCGGCAAGTCTCTTTACTCGTTCCGTAACACATCATCCCGTGATCAACTCCTTGATCACATTGTGCACATTATGATGATGTCCTACCGAGTGGGCCCAGAGATACCTCTCCGTTTACACGGAGCGACAAATCCCAGTCTCGATTCGTGCCAACCCAACAGACACTTTCGGAGATACCTGTAGTGTACCTTTATAGCCACCCAGTTACGTTGTGACGTTTGGCACACCCAAAGCACTCCTACGGTATCCGGGAGTTGCACAATCTCATGGTCTAAGGAAATGATACTTGACATTAGAAAAGCTTTAGCATACGAACTACTTGATCTTGTGCTAGGCTTAGGATTGGGTCTTTGTCCATCACATCATTCTCCTAATGATGTGATCCCGTTATCAATGACATCCAATGTCCATGGTCAGGAAACCGTAACCATCTATTGATCAACGAGCTAGTCAACTAGAGGCTTACTAGGGACATGGTGTTGTCTATGTATCCACACATGTATCTGAGTTTCCTATCAATACAATTCTAGCATGGATAATAAACGATTATCATGAACAAGGAAATATAATAATAACTAATTTATTATTGCCTCTAGGGCATATTTCCAACACATCCTTCCTGCATTTGTCCAGGTATATACTTTCAGTGTCATCTAAACAGTGCGTGCATGCGTGGTATCCTTTGTTTGTCTGTCCTGAAAGGTTACTGAGAGCGGGCCAATCATTGATGGTCACGAACAGCAACGCCTTAAGGTTAACTTCCTCCTGTTTGTGCTCATCCCACGTACGTACACTGTTTTCATTCCACAGCTGTAAAAGTTCTTCCACTAATGGCCTTAGGTACATATCAATTTCGTTGCCGGGTTGCTTAGGGCCTTGGATGAGAACTGGCATCATAATGAACTTCCGCTTCATGCACATCCAAGGAGGAAGGTTATACATACATAGAGTCACGGGCCAGGTGCTGTGATTGCTGCTCTGCTCCCCGAAAGGATTAATGCCATCCGCGCTTAAAGCAAACCATACATTCCTTGGGTCCTTTGCAAACTCATCCCAGTACTTTCTCTCGATTTTTCTCCACTGCGACTCGTCAGCAGATGCTCTCAACTTCCCATCTTTCTTTCGGTTCTCACTGTGCCATCGCATCAACTTGGCATGCTCTTCGTTTCTGAACAGACGTTTCAACTGTGGTATTATAGGAGCATACCACATCACCTTCGCAGGAACCCTCTTCCTGGGGGCTCACCGTCAACATCACCAGGGTCATCTCGTCTGATCTTATACCGCAATGCACCGCATACCGGGCATGCATTCAGATCCTTGTATGCACCGTGGTAGAGGATGCATTCATTAGGGCATGCATGTATCTTCTCCACCTCCAATCCTAGAGGGCATACGACCTTCTTTGCTGCGTATGTACTGTCGGGCAATTCGTTATCCTTTGGAAGCTTCTTCTTCAATATTTTCAGTAGCTTCTCAAATCCTTTTTCAGCCACAGCATTCTCTGCCTTCCACTGCAGCAATTCCAGTACGGTACCGAGCTTTGTGTTGCCATCTTCGCAATTGGGGTATAACCCTTTTTTGTGATCCTCTAACATGCGATCGAACTTCAGCTTCTCCTTTTGACTTTCGCATTGCGTCCTTGCATCGACAATGACCTAGCGGAGATCATCATCATCGGGCACATCGTCTGGTTCCTCTTGATCTTCAGCAGCTTCACCCGTTGCAGCATCATTGGGCACATCGTCTGGTTCCTCTTGATCTTCACCAGCTCCCCCCGTTGCAGCATCACCGTATTCAGGGGGCACATAGTTGTCATCGTACTCTTCTTCTTCGCCGTCTTCCATCATAACCCCTATTTCTCCGTGCCTCGTCCAAACATTATAGTGTGGCATGAAACCCTTGTAAAGCAGGTGGGAGTGAAGGATTTTCCGGTTAGAGTAAGACCTCGTATTCCCACATTCAGTGCATGGACAAGACATAAAACCATTCTGCTTGTTTGCCTCAGCCGCATCGAGAAACTCATGCACGCCCTTAATGTACTCGTGGGTGTGTCTGTCACCGTACATCCATTGCCGGTTCACCTACGTGCATTATATATAATTAAGTGTCCAAATTAATAGAAGTTCATCATCACATTAAAACCAAAATGCATACATAGTTCTCATCTAACAACATATAGCTCTCCAGAGCATCTAATTAATTAAACCATACATTGAAACTATGTAAAACATTTCAATGTGAAAACAAATGCGATCATAATTGCAACCAAGGTAACAATTGATCCAATGACATAATGATACCAAGCCTCGGTATGAATGGCATATTTTCTAATCTTTCTAATCTTCAAGCGCATTGCATCCATCTTGATCTTGTGATCATCGACGACATCCGCAACATGCAACTCCAATATCATCTTCTCCTCCTCAATTTTTTTATTTTTCCCTTCAAAAAATTGTTTTCTTCTTCAACTAAATTTAACCTCTCGACAATAGGGTCGGTTGGCATTTCCGATTCACATACATCCTACATAAATAAAATCTATGTCACGTTGGTCGGCATAATTTTCATAAACAATAAATGAACCAATAGTTATAAAGATAATATATATACCACATCCGAATCATAGACAGGACGAGGGCCGACGGGGGCGGATACCAAAACCATCGCACTATATAAGATGCAATAATAAAAGTAAGAAAATAATACAAGTATCTATGTAAACATACAAGTAAGAATATTTTTCCTTTCAGAAAGAAGATAAAACAAGAGGCTCACCACGGTGGTGCCGGCGATGAGCTCGGCGCCGGTGATCGACGGCGGTGAAGATGGGGACGGGGCGTGACGGACCGCTAAACCTAGACAAATATTATGGAAAATGGAGCTTGGAGGTCGAGCTTGGAGAGGATAAATCTTAAGTAGTGTGGCTCGGGCATTCCATCAAACACCTTGTGTGCATAGGAGGTGAGCTAGAGCACCACCAAGCCCTCTCCCCATCGGTCAGAGAAAAACAGAGCACTGGGGTGCTCTGCTCACGAGCGAGTGGTATATATAGGCACCTCATTGGTCCCGGTTGGTGACATAAGCCGGGACTAAAGGGGAGCCTTTGGTCCCGGTTCAAGCCACCAACCGGGACCAATGGTGGTGGGCCAGGAGCGAGGCCCATTGGTTCCGGTTCATCCCACCAACCGGGACCAAAAGGTCCAGATGAACCGGGACCAATGGCCCACATGGCCCGGCCGGCCCCCTGGGCTCACGAACCGGGACCAATGCCCCCATTGGTCTCGGTTCTGGACTGAACCGGGACTAATGGGCTGACCCGGCTTGGACCAAAGCCCTGTTTTCTACTGGTGAAAGCAACATGATGCAATAACATAAACTATAAATAATATGCTCCGAGGATGCAAACCTCTCTGCCTTCATGAGAAATTCACAAAGCACTATGAGGCCACTAGAAAGACGTCAATGACAGCCACAAAACTCTTAAGTACCTGAGCCCTCTCCCTCCCTCAGTGCCAAGATGGCAAATGGATATGAGGGATCTCTTGTGGTGACTGTTGTTCTTCATCCTCAAACCATAACTGTCTTAAGAAAAAAACTTCTACTATCCTAGAGAAAATATGAAGATAAGAGATTCCCCACCCGGCTCTCCCCCTCACCTGCGAGGTTACTCATTTGGCTCCCCCCCTCGTTCTGTTCGCCTCCTGCTGAAGGTGCCTGATGATGAGTCCAACTTATGTGAATTTTTTGGTCTTTATTTTGTGCTTACACAGTAGGCTTTGTGGAATTTTACTATGTTCGCTCGCTATCTTTTGTCGACTTCCCAGGATATGTCTTTTGGAGCAAAAAGAGTAGTACGTAAGAAAAACCAGGAAATTATAGTGGAATCACGTCAATCAATGTGATTATCACCTACCATAAAAGTGGCAAAAGGGTTGAAGGCATTTGGACCTATGCGGCTGGTCCAGAGCGCAAGACGGCCTACGCGCGGTTGTATGACCTGCCAAAGTCCCTCCTGGTCGACTACTTCAACCCCGTAAAGTTGGATTCTGGATGAGATATACACAGCTGCACGAAATACATCCAGAACTCAAAACCCTAGCCTTAGGTGGCCATTGGGGTGGGTGGGTGGGTGGGGGGGGGGGGTCGATTCAAGGATTTTGCTGCATCAAGAGGGTTTCATCATCATCATCACCATTACCACCTCATCCCTATCCATTTGTAATACAATAGTTCGAGTAGATTCAATCTTGTGTTACTTATGTGCTTTTATTATGTTTACCATGATTCATCTCATCTCATTTGTGCCCTCAATGTGCGAGTAATTCCCCTAGCTCTGGAGGATATGGACCCTAGTATGTAATAGATCGTTTGGTATTAGGAATTGATATCCTCTTTGTATGTTTATGTTTGAGGTCCTCTTCAAGGATGCGAAGGGAGAGCAGCCCATGCTCGGCACATATGATGGCGCCATTGGACTCCTGCAGCTCGGCTAGCTGGGCTTCACCCTCGTCTTCGTCGAACTGCATGCAGAAAAAGCCCTCGCCAGACATCACTCCGCCCATGATTTGGAGCTGCATCTGCTTGCCACGCGTGGGGCAGTATGCGAAGGCATGCCCTTCCTCCTTGCAACGCACACAGAGCGGATGAACTGTCACTGTATCTGGAAGTGTTCCACCCAGTCGCACTTGAAGCATTCCGGGTTAGCCGCCTCATCAACAGAAATGGGCTCTAGCGCCATACCTTTGGAGAAGGGCTTGGCCTCCCAGGCCGCCAGTGCGGCACCGCCGACGCCCGTGGCTTCTTGGCAAGCGGATCTCCAGTCTAGTCGCTAGAGCGGATCTCCGTTCCATCTTTCATAATGTAATGCAAATAGATTTTTTGAAAAGTCAAACTTTATAAACTTTGACCAAGTTCACAAAGAGAACTACATATATCTATAATATCAAATATATACAATATGAAAGTACGTCTTGTGATGTATCTAAGGTTAATGTATTTGACATTCTAGATGTATATGTTTTTCTCTACAAACTTGGTCAAAATTTGTAAAGTTTGACTTTTAAAAAAATTCTATATGCACTACATTTTAAAACGGATGGAGTACTGCAATAAAATAAAGAAGGCTCCCAAAGGAAAGGAGGAGGAACCAACCTCTAAAGCATTCTCAGTCTCCTTAGTAGTAGTACAACTAGCACCACTTTTTAGAATAGCCACCATATTGAAGGCGCTGTAATCACCAAGAATATTATGGTATCCTTCTTAGCTTATGTATTTCCTTCGGGGTCTTCCGAAAGGGAAAACCATATCTAATTATGTTGTGGAAATGAAGCAATTTCGTGTTTCACGTAGTATTTTTATTTTTGAATTTATGAGATGAGTTCTTTTGCTAGGGATCTTATAGGAGAAAACTCTACCGGTAGTTCTCTATCAAGCCTTGTGTGGTGTCTAGTGAGAACCTAGTGGTCATAAAGAGTTGTTCCCTTTGGGTGGAACTGTCTGAGAAGACGATAGAAATTAATCTCATAAGTTTGCAATTAAAAACAAATCAAGTGAATGGACCTAGCTATTTCTGAAACAACATAATAAAAAAAATATGGTAAGTACTGAGTAGGATATTACAACATTGCGCACATCGGGCGTACTATTAGTCTCACCAGCCCTTCCGGTGAATCTTTATAATAGATATGATCTATTCGTAAAAGAAAAAAGAAAAAAAACAAAATATACTTGAAATAGGAAAGTTGGTGCACGAAGTAAAAACATTGATCCTTTTATAATTACCTAAGTAATAAAGGTTCGAAAAAGAAAAAGAAAAACACCTTGTATCTTTCCCGAACGAACAGCATCATACAAGTATTTGTGTGCTCATGCATGCATGGAAGGAAGACCAAATAAATCATGGTCGGACGAATTAATTTGCTTTTCGTTGGTCCTATGATGTATATGTATAGCAAATAAAAATGGATCGAGCTCCAACAACAATCTACTCCTACTAGAGTAAGTTAAGTAGGTAATGAGTCATGAGAATTCACAAGTATCTGTCGCAGGATGCCCCCACGGATTCGCTGAGCAGGTTGCCGTCGGCGCCCACGAGCAGGTCGCACTTGACATGCATCCTCTGCCGCCCGGAGTGGAAGTGGAACACGCTGCCGACTCTGAACCGGACGCCTTAGAAGACGAGCTCCAGGCGCAGCGGGAGGCGCCCGGCGTGGAGCGCTGCGGAGAAGGAGTGCCAGGCGGCGGGGTCGGCGGGCGTGGGGCCGGCGATGGAGATGGTGGTCATGTTGGGCTGGTACCAGCCGGCGGGGAAGGCCGGGCCGGAGGCGACGAGCGCGTCGTAGAAGCGGAGGGAGGCACGCGTGGCGCCGTCGTAGTAGATGCCGATGTGGCGGTTGGGGTTGCGGTCCGACACCTTGAAGGCGGCCTGCGTGCCGGAGAGGGAGAAGGAGGCGAGGGCGAAGCGCGGGCGGTGTGGGCGGAGGCTGAGCCAGGCGACGAAGAGCGCCACGCCGGCCACGAGGATGACGGCGAGGAGGAGGGAGCAGAGCCTGCTGCAGAAGACGGCCACGCAGCTGTCCCGGGTGCGGTGCGCGATCCGACCTCCTCCTGCCGCCGCTGCTGTTTTTGTTTGCGGCTGCGGCGGCATTCGTGCGTACGTGGCTGCAGCAGCTCCGGAGCTCATATGAAATATGAATATGATTGATCTTAATGTACTTGGATCTATCTACCGGTTTGCCGGAGGAGGAAGAAGAAGAATATTTAAGACGTGGAGGTGGAATATCTAATGGATGGATCAAAGCAAAGTATAAAAGCAAACCTCACCTCAGACGTGGCATATTATTGTTCTACTTTATAAGATCTTCGAGAATAATCAATAAAATGGATGCATGCATCTTTCAGATGCAGGGGTTCATCCTCCTTTTCTAAAAAAAATACA
>NC_041393.1:282883-289401 GCF_002162155.2 Triticum dicoccoides | reverse complement strand
ATATATATATATATATATATATATATATATATATATATATATATATATATATATATATATACTAGATCATAAAGATTCTGAGTATTACAACATATGCGAGGCATAGGCAGGACATCTCGTGTGGCAACGTATCTTTATCGAACATCATCTCATGGCCTCGGATACTAGGAGCAAATATACTACAAAGGCTCAACATCATATCATTCAACTCCTGATATAACTTTGTTGTTCCCAGATACAATATGGTTCATCCCAGGTACGATGTTGTTGCTCCCAGATACGACATGGTTGATTCCAGATATGCCATTCTTGAATCCGGCCGGATACCACACTACTTCTCCCAGTTACGCCATGCCTGCTACCAGATACCACATGCTTGCTCCCAGATACGACATGATTGTTCCCTGATACAATGTTTTCATTCCCATATACGGCATGGTTGTTCTCAGATACGGTGTTTTCATCCCCATATATGACAGTGTTGTCATTCTCGGATATAACATTGTTGCTCCCTGATGTCACAAAGTTGTTGGTCCCTGTTATGACATTTGGGAGCTCGCTAAGTCGCCGTCTAAGTGTGCTTCTGTTATGCTTCACATATGATGGCATGTTAGTGAAAACCATGCCCAGTGAACGCCCGCCGGTGGCGAGCCCCTTTAGTGGTGCCAAACTCTCAGGTGCGTCGTCAACCAATGAATTGTTTGAAAGATTCAAGTAGCAAAGGTGGTGAAGCTCACCAATCGTCAACCAATGAATTGTTTGAAAGATTCAAGTAGCAAAGGTGGTGAAGCTCACCAATCCACGATGGGATGGTGCCCACCAATTGGTTGCTGGACAAATCAAGCACCTCCATTTTCTTGCATTGGGACAACCATTCCGGAACCCTGCCCCTGAGAGCACAATCACCAAGGGCCAGCACCTCGAGGCTCTTGAACCCTCCAATAATACCATCGTCGGGTAGCTCCTCACCACCAAAATTCTTGGTGAGAATCAGCATGGTGAGGTTCTGGTACCACGCAATATTGTGAGCACCCCTGAGATGTTGTGAAAGCCGTTGGAGCCGAGGTCGAGCTCCTCGAGCCACGCAAGGCCTACAAGGGAGGTTCCCGAGATGTGCCCCGTGAGGCCGCGCCTTGGAAGGCGCAGCGCCGTGACACGGCCGCTAGCAGCGTCACAGCGCACGCCTTCCCAGCTGCAGCATGTGCCACCGAACCAAATGGCATGGAGGAGGACACCCCCGGCGCGGAGGCTCACAGCAAAGTCCTGCAATGCGCAAGGTCGTCGGGGTGGCACAAAGCCGCGTGCGCCTCGGGCAAGAGAAACCCGAAGAGGAGGAGGAGCAGTAGGCAGCATTTGGCCATGGGATGCACTGAGCTAGGTCGAGTGAGAGATTGGCAAGTGCTCTCTCTTGGTGTTGTACAAACAGCTTGGGTGATGCCTACTTCAAGTAAGTGCCGGCCAAACTTGATTTCGACTCTCGAGTGAAATTACCGAAAAAGGCTTTCGCCCCGCTTTATAAATAAAGCAAACCGCCAAGAACACATACAAGGACTAGTTCAGAACACACACATCCAAGTCACACAACAATAAGTTCGGAGGTACTACTGAGGGCACAGCTCAACAAGCCCAAAACACACACGAAATAAAAGACAGGCTCTGCCGGGGCCAAGGCCGGAGAGCAAACAGACGACTAATCAGGCTCAGGCGGAGGCAGCGGTGGTGGCGGCGACAGGCGGACGGCCATCGAGCGGAGGTCGGCGATGAAGGCGGAGATGGCGTCCCGGTCCCGCGGGCGGCTAAGCGACCGCCAGAGCTGCAAGTAACCAGACAGTTTGAAGAGAGCGTCAGTAGATCGTCAAAGAGGGGAGCGCTGAATCACAAGCTTATTGTGAATAGTCCAGAGCGTCCACGCGAGGGCCCCAATCTCAAGCCACCTAATGTGGCGAGAGGACAGCGGGGAGGCCTGAAGCTCGGCGAATAGGTCGGGGAAGTTGGAGTGGCACCAATCCCCACCAACCGCCTCTCTAAAGCAGCTCCACACGAACTGAGCAGACACGCAGGAGAAGAATATGTTGTTCGAGTCTTTGGGGGTATCACATAGGGGGCAGAGGCCAGAGCCCGGGCCATTGCGCTTGCGGACCTCAACTCCAGACGGCAGCCGGCCACGGATCCATTGCCACATGAATATCCGGGTTTTAAGGGGCAGGCGAATGGACCATACCGCCTGGAGGGGCGGCGGGGCGGAGGATGGAGCGATAGCCGCGTAAAGGGACTTGGTGGAGAATTGACCCGAAGACTCAAGGCGCCAGCGAACCTCATCCGGGCCAGCATCGACAATCGGTTCATGGAGAGCAATACAATCAAGAAGCTCATGCCAGGCGGCCACTTCCGGAGGCCCAAATGGCCTCCGGAACGCGAGGCGCCCTAAGTCAATAAGGGCATGTTGAACTGAGATTGTAGGGACGACAACGATGGAGAAGAGGTCGGGGAAGCGGGCCGCGAATGGAGCGTCACCCGCCCATCGGTCAAACCAGAACAAGGTCGCTGCTCCCGATCCGACCGAGATGGAGGTCCCAATGCGCAGGACGGGGAGCAGTTGGATGACCGACTGCCAGAATTGAGATCCACCCGAACGTTGGCAGAAGGCCAAAGGTTGGCCACGCAAGTATTTATTCCGGATGATGTCTAACCACAGACCGCCATGCCCTTGCGAGATGCGCTAGAGCCAGCGGGAGAGGAGGGCAATGTTCATGCGTTTCGAGCACATGATGCCAAGGCCTCCCTGCTCCCGGGGCTTGCAGATGTCGGGCCAACTAACCATATGATACTTCTGCTTGTTATTGTCCCCAACCCAATAGAAGCGAGATTGGATTTTAGCGATCTCGTGATGGAGGGTCTCATGGAGGCTGTAGAAGCTCATAAGGAATAAGAGGAGACTAGAGAGCGAGGAGTTGATAAGAATCGTCCGGGCCACCTTCGAGAGCCACCGACCCTGCCAAGGCTCAATGCGTCACCGCAGGACGAAGGTCCGCCACAGTGAGCCGAGAGTCACTAATGGGCGTTCCCAGGTAGGTCGTTGGGAAGGAACCTAGGCGGCAATTGAGGCGGTTGGCAATGTCAAGGGCCTCAGCCGGAGAATAGCCCATCACCATCACATCGCTCTTGTCGAAGTTGATCTTAAGACCAGACATTTGTTGGAAGCAGAGGAGGAGGAATTTAAGGCTAGCGATGTCCGTATCCGAGCCTTCGACCATGATGATGGTGTCGTCAGCGTACTGGAGCAGGGAGATGCCAACGCCCCCAGTCAAGTGGGGGGTGATTCCACTAATATGGCCCGCGGCCTTAGCCTTGTCCAGAATGGCCGCAAGAGTATCAACCACCATATTAAACATGAACGGGGAGAATGGGTCACCCTGCCTCACCCCGCAAAAAGTGGGGAAGTAGGGGCCGATCTCCCCATTGATGTTGACGGCAGTGCGACCACACGAGACCATCTGTATAACCCGCGTCGCCCAACGGTCATCGAAGCCTTTCTGCAGGAGAACTTCCCGAAGGAAGGGCCAGCTAACAGTGTCATAGGCCTTATGAAAATCGATCTTCAGGAAGACCGCCTTGAGGTGTTTGGAGCAGACCTCATGGAGGATTTCGTGAAGGACCAGCACCTCATCTAGAATATAACGGCCTTGGATGAAAGCCGATTGGTTGGGGTGAGTAATCTGGTCCGCGAGTCACCCTATTGGCGTACCCTTTCACCAGAATCCGGAAGATCACGTTAATCACCGAGTGAAATTCGTGGGTGGCAGCTCCATTTAGCTTATATTTACAAGTGCTCTCTCTTGATTCCTCATCTAGCTTATATATTTACTTGTCGTGGCCCATTCTTCTTATCTTTCTTTTTACATCAACTTTGTCCTCCAAATTGAAATGAAATTATTAAAGTGTGACAGACGGCGAATAGATCGAAAGTTTCTTCTCGAAAAAAAGCTAGGGCAAAGTCCACCCAGAATTAGCTGTCGACCGGAAGCACACAGCTGGTTCTTTTCTCCGTTCGATTGTGTCTGTTTTTCTCTTGGCTCACAAGATTGAAATTGGCTTGGTCGCTCTACTTGCTGTGTGCATGTGCCTGGCCCCGGAGTCCCCGACCCACTGTTTTAACGAATGAACACATAAAAACGTAAGCCACAAAGAGAACATATGCAACAATGGAACCAAGAAAACAATGACTTAGGCTTTCGTTGGCCAACATCGACATTGCTCCTCCCGGATACGACAGTGTTACTCCCAAATACGGCATTTTTGTACCCTTAACATCAAGGGTGATCCAGCACAACTCACGTTGAAGGAGACCTGACCTGACTGACAACGCAATATGTAAGACAGTCGGGAGGTGCTTTTGCATGTTTGAAATCCTGCACACCCGGGAGGGACCCCGTCAGGGAGTACGACGGCTATGGGATGTCCTAGGTCGATTCGCTTGCCCCTAGAGCCTCGGGATCCACAGCTCTCAAGCACGAAGAACAACAAAGAACGAGAGAGAAAAACGAGGGAGAAATAAAACATAGATGAAGAAGTAGTAGATTGATTTGTTTGATTGTGTGATGTTCAGTCGAACGTCACCTCCAACATATATAAGATGTGGCCGAACTTCCCGTACAAGTAAGAGACTCATCTAGGCATTCCTTACAAGAAAATTACATAAGTCCACGCAGAGACTTAACATCTGGTCGGAATCGGTCATGCAACTGACTGGACTGTTCGGTGACGGTGTCCTGAACTAGAGGATACCGACCTAGTTGGCCCATAGTCCACAGCCCGAGCTTACGTCCCACCGATCTCAACCAGGAAGGACTCTGGGTGCCTCGAACCCAGACGTGAGCAACACAGACACAGCCGAAGACTTGGCGTATACTTGAAGGATGTCACCAGTAGTCGGCATGTGTAATCCTAGTTGGCAACCGACCATGTGTAACCCTAGATACCCCCAATACCTATATAAGCAAAGAGGTTTACCTGTAGGGGCATAATCACAATTACTCGCCTTAGGGTTAGAACACAACATACGATTTCGAGGTAGATCAACCCTATACTCGATACTTCGCCGCCAATATAATCAAAGCATGATGTAGGGTTTTACCTATTCGAGCGGGTCCGAATATGGGTAAACATTATGTCCCTTATCTCCTGTTGTCCATTGGTGCGAGATCCATAGCTCGGGACCCCCTACCCCACATCAGCTGGGTTTTGTACCGATATTCGGGACTTGTGGTGATTTTCAAGTCGCATACTATCTTAGATAACGTTGACCCTAAAAGCAAAGTTGGACGTTTCCATGTTTTGAATAACTATCGTGTTGAACATTTTTTCATCCGAGACCATCGAGATGACTTTTCAGGTTCATCTTCAGCGTCGTGAAAACGTATGAATTTCGGCTCGGGCCGGACAGCCGCCGGACTCCTTCCCGGGGGTCCTTCTCAAGAACCCTTCACGAGGATCCTTCTCGGGAACCCTTCCTGGGGGCTCTTTCTCGGGGATCTTTCCGGGTTTTCTTCTCGGTGTGCCGATGCAACGGTGGTCATGTTTGGCTATTACCAGCCGGCGTGGAAGGCCGGGCCGGAGGCCACCAGCGGGTCGTAGAAGCGGAGTGACGCCCGCGTGGCACCGTCATAGTAGATGTCGATGTGCCGGTTAAGATTGCGGTCCGACATGTTGAAGGCGGCCTGCCTGCTCGGGACCAGGCTGGAGAGGGAGAAGAGGCGAGGGCGTAGCACGGGCGGAGGCTGAGCTAGGCGACGAAGAGGACCACACCGGCCACGAGGATGACGACGAGGAGGACGGAGCAGAGCGTGCTGCATAAGACGATCACACAGCTGTCCCTGGTGCGGTGCATGATGCGACGGGCGCGGCTCCCAGCTCCTGGTACTGATGTTTGCGGCCGCGGCTGCTGTTGCTGAGGCGGCGGTGGCATTCCTGCGTACGTGGCTTCAGTACCTCTCGAGGTCATATGAATACGACGGATAGTGATTGATCTCTTAATACTTGCACTGGTTTGGTTTGCAGGAGGAGGAAGAAGAAGAAGAAGAAGAAGAAGAAGAATATTTGATACGTGGACGTGCTGCTGCTGCCGCCGCGGCCGCCTTGTTTTGATGTATGTATGGATCAAAGCAAAGTATAAAACAACATAACAACACCGCAAGGCAAGGAATAAATAATATGCTTACATTGCCATTTCAAGGAGTATAATCGGCCTGACACCCTGTGTTGTGCATGCATAAAGGTGTACCACCTTAAAGACACACAATACAACTTGGCATACAAACCAAACCACAACATATTACAATACATAGACCATAAATGTTCGACTATTAAAACATACGTATGCGAGGCATAGGGAGACACATCTCCTGCGTCCACTTATGTACATTATTTATCGAACATCATGTCATCAACCTTGGATAGCAGCAGCGGAAATACTACAAAAGGCTCAATCATCTCCTCTCGACTCCTCAGGTAGCCGAGGA